>NW_027478420.1:600000-900000 GCF_051014685.1 Ptiloglossa arizonensis | reverse complement strand
CGTTATACGTTATACGTTATATGTTATACGTTATACGTTATACGTTATACGTTTGACGTTATACGTTATACGGTATACGTTATGCGTTATAGGATATACGTTATACGTTATACGTTATACGTTATACGTTATACGTTATACGTTATACGTTATACGTTATACGTTATACGTTATACGTTATACGTTATACGTTATACGTTATACGTTATACGTTATACGTTATACGTTATACGTTATACGTTACGCGTTATACGCTATACGTTATGCGCTATAGGTCATACCTTATACGTGATACGTCATACGTTATACGTTATACGTTATACGTTATTCGTTATACGTTATACGTTATACGTTATACGTTATACGTTATATGTTATACGTTATACGTTATACGTTATACGTTATACGTTATACGTTATACGTTATACGTTATACGTTATACGTTATACGTTATATGTTATACGTTATACGTTATACGTTATACGTTATACGTTATACGTTATACGTTATACGTTATACGTTAAACGTTATACGTTATACGTTATACGATATACGTTATACGTTATACGTTATACGTTATACGTTATGCGTTATACGTTGTACGTTATACGTTATACGTTATACGTTATACGTTGTACGTTATACGTTATACGTTATACGTTATACGTTGTACGTTATACGTTATACGTTATTCGTTATATGTTATACGTTATACGTTATACGTTATACGTTATACGTTACTCGTTATGCGTAATATGTAATACAATTTTACGTTTTACGGTATTCGTTATACGTTATACGATATACGTTATACGTTATACGTTATATGTTATGCGTTATACGTTATACGTTATACGTTATACGTTATGCGTTATACGCTATACGTTATGCGTTATAGGATATACGTTATACGTTACAGGTTATACGTTATACGTTATACTTTATATGTTATACGTTATACGTTATACGTTATACGTTATACGTTATACGTTATACGTTATATGTTATACGTTATACGTTATACGTTATACGTTTGACGTTATACGTCATACGGTATACGTTATGCGTTATAGGATATACGTTATACGTTATACGTTATACGTTATACGTTATACGTTATACGTTATACGTTATACGTTATACGTTATACGTTATACGTTATACGTTATACGTTATACGTTATACGTTATACGTTATACGTTATACGTTATACGTTATACGTTATACGTTATACGTTATACGTTATACGTTATACGTTATACGTTATACGTTATACGTTAAACGTTATACGTTATACGTTATACGTTATACGTTATACGTTATACGTTATGCGTTGTACGCTACACGTTATGCGTTATAGGATATACGTTATACGTTACAGGTTATACGTTATACGTTATACTTTATACGTTATACGTTATACGTTATACGTTATACGTTATACGTTATACGTTATACGTTATATGTTATACGTTATACGTTATACGTTATACGTTTGACGTTATACGTTATACGGTATACGTTATGCGTTATAGGATATACGTTATACGTTATACGTTATACGTTATACGTTATACGTTATACGTTATACGTAATACGTTATACGTTATACGTTATACGTTATACGTTATACGTTATACGTTATACGTTATACGTTATACGTTATACGTTATACGTTATACGTTACGCGTTATACGCTATACGTTATGCGCTATAGGTCATACCTTATACGTGATACGTCATACGTTATACGTTATACGTTATACGTTATTCGTTATACGTTATACGTTATACGTTATACGTTATACGTTATACGTTATACGTTATACGTTATACGTTATACGTTATACGTTATACGTTATACGTTATACGTTATACGTTATACGTTATACGTTATACGTTATACGTCATACGTTATACGTTATACGTTATACGTTATACGTTATACGTTAAACGTTATACGTTATACGTTATACGTTATACGTTATACGTTATACGTTATACGTTATACGTTATGCGTTATACGTTATACGTTATACGTTATACGTTATACGTTGTACGTTATACGTTATACGTTATACGTTATACGTTGTACGTTATACGTTATACGTTATTCGTTATATGTTATACGTTATACGTTATACGTTATACGTTATACGTTACTCGTTATGCGTAATATGTAATACAATTTTACGTTTTACGGTATTCGTTATACGTTATACGATATACGTTATACGTTATACGTTATACGTTATATGTTATGCGTTATACGTTATACGTTATACGTTATACGTTATGCGTTATACGCTATACGTTATGCGTTATAGGATATACGTTATACGTTACAGGTTATACGTTATACGTTATACTTTATACGTTATACGTTATACGTTATACGTTATACGTTATACGTTATACGTTATACGTTATATGTTATACGTTATACGTTATACGTTATACGTTTGACGTTATACGTCATACGGTATACGTTATGCGTTATAGGATATACGTAATACGTTATACGTTATACGTTATACGTTATACGTTATACGTTATACGTTATACGTTATACGTTATACGTTATACGTTATACGTTATACGTTACGCGTTATACGCTATACGTTATGCGCTATAGGTCATACCTTATACGTGATACGTCATACGTTATACGTTATACGTTATACGTTATTCGTTATACGTTATACGTTATACGTTATACGTTATACGTTATACGTTATACGTTATACGTTATACGTTATACGTTATACGTTATACGTTATACGTTATACGTTATACGTTATACGTTATACGTTATACGTTATACGTCATACGTTATACGTTATACGTTATACGTTATACGTTATACGTTAAACGTTATACGTTATACGTTATACGTTATACGTTATACGTTATACGTTATACGTTATACGTTATGCGTTATACGTTATACGTTATACGTTATACGTTATACGTTGTACGTTATACGTTATACGTTATACGTTATACGTTGTACGTTATACGTTATACGTTATTCGTTATATGTTATACGTTATACGTTATACGTTATACGTTATACGTTACTCGTTATGCGTAATATGTAATACAATTTTACGTTTTACGGTATTCGTTATACGTTATACGATATACGTTATACGTTATACGTTATACGTTATATGTTATGCGTTATACGTTATACGTTATACGTTATACGTTATGCGTTATACGCTATACGTTATGCGTTATAGGATATACGTTATACGTTACAGGTTATACGTTATACGTTATACTTTATACGTTATACGTTATACGTTATACGTTATACGTTATACGTTATACGTTATACGTTATATGTTATACGTTATACGTTATACGTTATACGTTTGACGTTATACGTCATACGGTATACGTTATGCGTTATAGGATATACGTTATACGTTATACGTTATACGTTATACGTTATACGTTAAACGTTATACGTTATACGTTATACGTTATACGTTATACGCTATACGTTATACGTTGTACGTTATGCGTTATACGTTATGCGTTATACGTTATACGTTATACGTTATACGTTGTACGTTATACGTTATACGTTATACGTTATACGTTATACGTTATTCGTTATACGTTATACGTTATACGTTATACGTTATACGTTATTCGTTATACGTTATACGTTATACGTTATACGTTATACGTTAAACGTTATACGTTATACGTTATACGTTATACGTTATACGTTATACGTTACTCGTTATGCGTAATATGTAATACAATTTTACGTTTTACGGTATTCGTTATACGTTATACGATATACGTTATACGTTATACGTTATACGTTATATGTTATGCGTTATACGTTATACGTTATACGTTATACGTTATGCGTTATACGCTATACGTTATGCGTTATAGGATATACGTTATACGTTACAGGTTATACGTTATACGTTATACTTTATACGTTATACGTTATACGTTATACGTTATACGTTATACGTTATACGTTATACGTTATATGTTATACGTTATACGTTATACGTTATACGTTTGACGTTATACGTCATACGGTATACGTTATGCGTTATAGGATATACGTTATACGTTATACGTTATACGTTATACGTTATACGTTAAACGTTATACGTTATACGTTATACGTTATACGTTATACGCTATACGTTATACGTTGTACGTTATGCGTTATACGTTATGCGTTATACGTTATACGTTATACGTTATACGTTGTACGTTATACGTTATACGTTATACGTTATACGTTATACGTTATTCGTTATACGTTATACGTTATACGTTATACGTTATACGTTAAACGTTATACGTTATACGTTATACGTTATACGTTATACGTTATACGTTATACGTTATACGTTATACGTTATACGTTATACGTTATACGTTATACGTTATACGTTATACGTTAAACGTTATACGTTATACGTTATACGTTACGCGTTATACGCTATACGTTATGCGCTATAGGTCATACCTTATACGTTATACTTTATACGTTATACGTTATACGTTATACGTTATACGTTATATGTTATACGTTATACGTTATACGTTATACGTTTGACGTTATACGTTATACGGTATACGTTATGCGTTATAGGATATACGTTATACGTTATACGTTATACGTTATACGTTATACGTTATACGTTATACGTTATACGTTATACGTTACGCGTTATACGCTATACGTTATGCGCTATAGGTCATACCTTATACGTGATACGTCATACGTTATACGTTATACGTTATACGTTATTCGTTATACGTTATACGTTATACGTTATACGTTATACGTTATACGTTATACGTTATACGTTATACGTTATACGTTATACGTTATACGTTATACGTTATACGTTATACGTTATACGTTATACGTTATACGTTATACGTTATACGTTATACGTTATACGTTATACGTTATACGTTATACGTTATACGTTATACGTTATACGTTATACGTTATACGTTATGCGTTATACGCTACACGTTATGCGTTATAGGATATACGTTATACGTTACAGGTTATACGTTATACGTTATACTTTATACGTTATACGTTATACGTTATACGTTATACGTTATACGTTATACGTTATACGTTATATGTTATACGTTATACGTTATACGTTATACGTTTGACGTTATACGTTATACGGTATACGTTATGCGTTATAGGATATACGTTATACGTTATACGTTATACGTTATACGTTATACGTTATACGTTATACGTTATACGTAATACGTTATACGTTATACGTTATACGTTATACGTTATACGTTATACGTTATACGTTATACGTTATACGTTATACGTTATACGTTATACGTTATACGTTACGCGTTATACGCTATACGTTATGCGCTATAGGTCATACCTTATACGTGATACGTCATACGTTATACGTTATACGTTATACGTTATTCGTTATACGTTATACGTTATACGTTATACGTTATACGTTATACGTTATACGTTATACGTTATACGTTATACGTTATACGTTATACGTTATACGTTATACGTTATACGTTATACGTTATACGTTATACGTTATACGTTATACGTTATACGTTATACGTTATACGTTAAACGTTATACGTTATACGTTATACGTTATACGTTATACTTTATACGTTATACGTTATACGTTATGCGTTATACGTTATACGTTATACGTTATACGTTATACGTTGTACGTTATACGTTATACGTTATACGTTATACGTTGTACGTTATACGTTATACGTTATTCGTTATATGTTATACGTTATACGTTATACGTTATACGTTATACGTTACTCGTTATGCGTAATATGTAATACAATTTTACGTTTTGCGGTATTCGTTATACGTTATACGATATACGTTATACGTTATACGTTATACGTTATATGTTATGCGTTATACGTTATACGTTATACGTTATACGTTATACGTTATACGTTATACGTTATACGTTATACGTTATACGTTATACGTTATACGTTATACGTTATACGTTATACGTTATACGTTATACGTTATACGTTATACGTTATACGTTATGCGTTATACGCTACACGTTATGCGTTATAGGATATACGTTATACGTTACAGGTTATACGTTATACGTTATACTTTATACGTTATACGTTATACGTTATACGTTATACGTTATACGTTATACGTTATACGTTATATGTTATACGTTATACGTTATACGTTATACGTTTGACGTTATACGTTATACGGTATACGTTATGCGTTATAGGATATACGTTATACGTTATACGTTATGCGTTATACGCTATACGTTATGCGTTATAGGATATACGTTATACGTTACAGGTTATACGTTATACGTTATACTTTATACGTTATACGTTATACGTTATACGTTATACGTTATACGTTATACGTTATACGTTATATGTTATACGTTATACGTTATACGTTATACGTTTGACGTTATACGTCATACGGTATACGTTATGCGTTATAGGATATACGTTATACGTTATACGTTATACGTTATACGTTATACGTTATACGTTATACGTTATACGTTATACGTTATACGTTATACGTTATACGTTATACGTTATACGTTATACGTTATACGTTATACGTTATACGTTATACGTTATACGTTATACGTTATACGTTATACGTTATACGTTATACGTTATACGTTATACGTTATACGTTATACGTTATACGTTATACGTTAAACGTTATACGTTATACGTTATACGTTATACGTTATACGCTATACGTTATACGTTGTACGTTATGCGTTATACGTTATGCGTTATACGTTATACGTTATACGTTATACGTTGTACGTTATACGTTATACGTTATACGTTATACGTTATACGTTATTCGTTATACGTTATACGTTATACGTTATACGTTATACGTTAAACGTTATACGTTATACGTTATACGTTATACGTTATACGTTATACGTTATACGTTATACGTTATACGTTATACGTTATACGTTATACGTTATACGTTATACGTTATACGTTATACGTTATACGTTATACGTTATACGTTATACGTTATACGTTATACGTTATACGTTATACGTTATACGTTATACGTTATACGTTATACGTTATACGTTATACGTTATACGTTACGCGTTATACGCTATACGTTATGCGCTATAGGTCATACCTTATACGTGATACGTCATACGTTATACGTTATACGTTATACGTTATTCGTTATACGTTATACGTTATACGTTATACGTTATACGTTATACGTTATACGTTATACGTTATACGTTATACGTTATACGTTATACGTTATACGTTATACGTTATACGTTATACGTTATACGTTATACGTTATACGTTATACGTTATACGTTATACGTTAAACGTTATACGTTATACGTTATACGTTATACGTTATACGTTATACGTTATACGTTATACGTTATGCGTTATACGTTATACGTTATACGTTATACGTTATACGTTGTACGTTATACGTTATACGTTATACGTTATACGTTGTACGTTATACGTTATACGTTATTCGTTATATGTTATACGTTATACGTTATACGTTATACGTTATACGTTATACGTTATACGTTATACGTTATACGTTATACGTTATACGTTATACGTTATACGTTATACGTTATACGTTAAACGTTATACGTTATACGTTATACGTTATACGTTATACGCTATACGTTATACGTTGTACGTTATGCGTTATACGTTATGCGTTATACGTTATACGTTATACGTTATACGTTGTACGTTATACGTTATACGTTATACGTTATACGTTATACGTTATTCGTTATACGTTATACGTTATACGTTATACGTTATACGTTAAACGTTATACGTTATACGTTATACGTTATACGTTATACGTTATACGTTATACGTTATACGTTATACGTTATACGTTATACGTTATACGTTATACGTTATACGTTATACGTTATACGTTATACGTTATACGTTATACGTTATACGTTATACGTTATACGTTATACGTTATACGTTATACGTTATACGTTATACGTTATACGTTATACGTTATACGTTACGCGTTATACGCTATACGTTATGCGCTATAGGTCATACCTTATACGTGATACGTCATACGTTATACGTTATACGTTATACGTTATTCGTTATACGTTATACGTTATACGTTATACGTTATACGTTATACGTTATATGTTATACGTTATACGTTATACGTTATACGTTTGACGTTATACGTCATACGGTATACGTTATGCGTTATAGGATATACGTTATACGTTATACGTTATACGTTATACGTTATACGTTATACGTTATACGTTATACGTTATACGTTATACGTTATACGTTATACGTTATACGTTATACGTTATACGTTATACGTTATACGTTATACGTTATACGTTATGCGTTATACGCTATACGTTATGCGTTATAGGATATACGTTATACGTTACAGGTTATACGTTATACGTTATACTTTATACGTTATACGTTATACGTTATACGTTATACGTTATACGTTATACGTTATACGTTATATGTTATACGTTATACGTTATACGTTATACGTTTGACGTTATACGTCATACGGTATACGTTATGCGTTATAGGATATACGTTATACGTTATACGTTATACGTTATACGTTATACGTTAAACGTTATACGTTATACGTTATACGTTATACGTTATACGCTATACGTTATACGTTGTACGTTATGCGTTATACGTTATGCGTTATACGTTATACGTTATACGTTATACGTTGTACGTTATACGTTATACGTTATACGTTATACGTTATACGTTATTCGTTATACGTTATACGTTATACGTTATACGTTATACGTTATTCGTTATACGTTATACGTTATACGTTATACGTTATACGTTAAACGTTATACGTTATACGTTATACGTTATACGTTATACGTTATACGTTACTCGTTATGCGTAATATGTAATACAATTTTACGTTTTACGGTATTCGTTATACGTTATACGATATACGTTATACGTTATACGTTATACGTTATATGTTATGCGTTATACGTTATACGTTATACGTTATACGTTATGCGTTATACGCTATACGTTATGCGTTATAGGATATACGTTATACGTTACAGGTTATACGTTATACGTTATACTTTATACGTTATACGTTATACGTTATACGTTATACGTTATACGTTATACGTTATACGTTATATGTTATACGTTATACGTTATACGTTATACGTTTGACGTTATACGTCATACGGTATACGTTATGCGTTATAGGATATACGTTATACGTTATACGTTATACGTTATACGTTATACGTTAAACGTTATACGTTATACGTTATACGTTATACGTTATACGCTATACGTTATACGTTGTACGTTATGCGTTATACGTTATGCGTTATACGTTATACGTTATACGTTATACGTTGTACGTTATACGTTATACGTTATACGTTATACGTTATACGTTATTCGTTATACGTTATACGTTATACGTTATACGTTATACGTTAAACGTTATACGTTATACGTTATACGTTATACGTTATACGTTATACGTTATACGTTATACGTTATACGTTATACGTTATACGTTATACGTTATACGTTATACGTTATACGTTAAACGTTATACGTTATACGTTATACGTTACGCGTTATACGCTATACGTTATGCGCTATAGGTCATACCTTATACGTTATACTTTATACGTTATACGTTATACGTTATACGTTATACGTTATACGTTTGACGTTATACGTTATACGGTATACGTTATGCGTTATAGGATATACGTTATACGTTATACGTTATACGTTATACGTTATACGTTATACGTTATACGTTATACGTTATACGTTACGCGTTATACGCTATACGTTATGCGCTATAGGTCATACCTTATACGTGATACGTCATACGTTATACGTTATACGTTATACGTTATTCGTTATACGTTATACGTTATACGTTATACGTTATACGTTATACGTTATACGTTATACGTTATACGTTATACGTTATACGTTATACGTTATACGTTATACGTTATACGTTATACGTTATACGTTATACGTTATACGTTATACGTTATACGTTATACGTTATACGTTATACGTTATACGTTATACGTTATACGTTATGCGTTATACGCTACACGTTATGCGTTATAGGATATACGTTATACGTTACAGGTTATACGTTATACGTTATACTTTATACGTTATACGTTATACGTTATACGTTATACGTTATACGTTATACGTTATACGTTATATGTTATACGTTATACGTTATACGTTATACGTTTGACGTTATACGTTATACGGTATACGTTATGCGTTATAGGATATACGTTATACGTTATACGTTATACGTTATACGTTATACGTTATACGTTATACGTTATACGTAATACGTTATACGTTATACGTTATACGTTATACGTTATACGTTATACGTTATACGTTATACGTTATACGTTATACGTTATACGTTATACGTTATACGATACGCGTTATACGCTATACGTTATGCGCTATAGGTCATACCTTATACGTGATACGTCATACGTTATACGTTATACGTTATACGTTATTCGTTATACGTTATACGTTATACGTTATACGTTATACGTTATACGTTATACGTTATACGTTATACGTTATACGTTATACGTTATACGTTATACGTTATACGTTATACGTTATACGTTATACGTTATACGTTATACGTTATACGTTATACGTTATACGTTATACGTTAAACGTTATACGTTATACGTTATACGTTATACGTTATACTTTATACGTTATACGTTATACGTTATGCGTTATACGTTATACGTTATACGTTATACGTTATACGTTGTACGTTATACGTTATACGTTATACGTTATACGTTGTACGTTATACGTTATACGTTATTCGTTATATGTTATACGTTATACGTTATACGTTATACGTTATACGTTACTCGTTATGCGTAATATGTAATACAATTTTACGTTTTACGGTATTCGTTATACGTTATACGATATACGTTATACGTTATACGTTATACGTTATATGTTATGCGTTATACGTTATACGTTATACGTTATACGTTATACGTTATACGTTATACGTTATACGTTATACGTTATACGTTATACGTTATACGTTATACGTTATACGTTATACGTTATACGTTATACGTTATACGTTATACGTTATGCGTTATACGCTACACGTTATGCGTTATAGGATATACGTTATACGTTACAGGTTATACGTTATACGTTATACTTTATACGTTATACGTTATACGTTATACGTTATACGTTATACGTTATACGTTATACGTTATATGTTATACGTTATACGTTATACGTTATACGTTTGACGTTATACGTTATACGGTATACGTTATGCGTTATAGGATATACGTTATACGTTATACGTTATGCGGTATACGCTATACGTTATGCGTTATAGGATATACGTTATACGTTACAGGTTATACGTTATACGTTATACTTTATACGTTATACGTTATACGTTATACGTTATACGTTATACGTTATACGTTATACGTTATATGTTATACGTTATACGTTATACGTTATACGTTTGACGTTATACGTCATACGGTATACGTTATGCGTTATAGGATATACGTTATACGTTATACGTTATACGTTATACGTTATACGTTATACGTTATACGTTATACGTTATACGTTATACGTTATACGTTATACGTTATACGTTATACGTTATACGTTATACGTTATACGTTATACGTTATACGTTATACGTTATACGTTATACGTTATACGTTATACGTTATACGTTATACGTTATACGTTATACGTTATACGTTATACGTTATACGTTATACGTTATACGTTAAACGTTATACGTTATACGTTATACGTTATACGTTATACGCTATACGTTATACGTTGTACGTTATGCGTTATACGTTATGCGTTATACGTTATACGTTATACGTTATACGTTGTACGTTATACGTTATACGTTATACGTTATACGTTATACGTTATTCGTTATACGTTATACGTTATACGTTATACGTTATACGTTAAACGTTATACGTTATACGTTACACGTTATACGTTATACGTTATACGTTATACGTTATACGTTATACGTTATACGTTATACGTTATACGTTATACGTTATACGTTATACGTTATACGTTATACGTTATACGTTATACGTTATACGTTATACGTTATACGTTATACGTTATGCGTTATACGCTATACGTTAGCGTTATAGGATATACGTTATACGTTACAGGTTATACGTTATACGTTATACTTTATACGTTATACGTTATACGTTATACGTTATACGTTATATGTTATACGTTATACGTTATACGTTATACGTTTGACGTTATACGTTATACGGTATACGTTATGCGTTATAGGATATACGTTATACGTTATACGTTATACGTTATACGTTATACGTTATACGTTATACGTTATACGTTATACGTTATACGTTATACGTTATACGTTATACGTTATACGTTTTACGTTATACGTTACTCGTTATACGCTATACGTTATGCGCTATAGGTCATACCTTATACGTGATACGTCATACGTTATACGTTATACGTTATACGTTATTCGTTATACGTTATACGTTATACGTTATACGTTATACGTTATACGTTATACGTTATACGTTATACGTTATACGTTATACGTTATACGTTATACGTTATACGTTATACGTTATACGTTATACGTTATACGTTATACTTTATACGTTATACGTTATACGTTATACGTTTGACGTTATACGTTATACGGTATACGTTATGCGTTATACGTTATTCGTTATACGTTATACGTTATACGTTATACGTTATACGTTAAACGTTATACGCTATACGTTATACGTTATACGTTATACGTTATACGTTATACGTTATACGTTATACGTTATACGTTATACGTTATACGTTATACGTTATACGTTATACGTTATACGTTATACGTTATACGTTACGCGTTATACGCTATACGTTATGCGCTATAGGTCATACCTTATACGTTATACTTTATACGTTATACGTTATACGTTATACGTTATACGTTATATGTTATACGTTATACGTTATACGTTATACGTTTGACGTTATACGTTATACGGTATACGTTATGCGTTATAGGATATACGTTATACGTTATACGTTATACGTTATACGTTATACGTTATACGTTATACGTTATACGTTATACGTTACGCGTTATACGCTATACGTTATGCGCTATAGGTCATACCTTATACGTTATACGTCATACGTTATACGTTATACGTTATACGTTATTCGTTATACGTTATACGTTATACGTTATACGTTATACGTTATACGTTATACGTTATACGTTATACGTTATACGTTATACGTTATACGTTATACGTTTGACGTTATACGTTATACGGTATACGTTATGCGTTATAGGATATACGTTATACGTTATACGTTATACGTTATACGTTATACGTTATACGTTATACGTTATACGTTATACGTTATACGTTATACGTTATACGTTATACGTTATACGTTATACGTTATACGTTTGACGTTATACGTTATACGTTATACGTTATACGTTATACGTTATACGTTATACGTTATACGTTATACGTTATACGTTATACGTTATACGTTAAACGTTATACGTTATACGTTATACGTTATACGTTATACGTTATACGTTATAGGTTATACGTTATACGTTATACGTTATACGTTATACGTTATACGTTATACGTTATACGTTATACGTTATACGTTATACGTTATACGTTATACGTTATGCGTTATACGCTACACGTTATGCGTTATAGGATACACGTTATACGTTACAGGTTATACGTTATACGTTATACGTTATACGTTATACTTTATACGTTATACGTTATACGTTATACGTTATACGTTATACGTTATACGTTATACGTTATATGTTATACGTTATACGTTATACGTTATACGTTTGACGTTATACGTTATACGGTATACGTTATGCGTTATAGGATATACGTTATACGTTATACGTTATACGTTATACGTTATACGTTATACGTTATACGTTATACGTTATACGTTATACGTTATACGTTATACGTTATACGTTATACGTTATACGTTATACGTTATACGTTATACGTTATACGTTATACGTTATACGTTATACGTTATACGTTATACGTTATACGTTATACGTTAAACGTTATACGTTATACGTTATACGTTACGCGTTATACGCTATACGTTATGCGCTATAGGTCATACCTTATACGTTATACTTTATACGTTATACGTTATACGTTATACGTTATACGTTATATGTTATACGTTATACGTTATACGTTATACGTTTGACGTTATACGTTATACGGTATACGTTATGCGTTATAGGATATACGTTATACGTTATACGTTATACGTTATACGTTATACGTTATACGTTATACGTTATACGTTATACGTTATACGTTACGCGTTATACGCTATACGTTATGCGCTATAGGTCATACCTTATACGTGATACGTCATACGTTATACGTTATGCGTTATACGTTATTCGTTATACGTTATACGTTATACGTTATACGTTATACGTTATACGTTATACGTTATACGTTATACGTTATACGTTATACGTTATACGTTATACGTTATACGTTATACGTTATACGTTATACGTTATACGTTATACGTTATACGTTATACGTTATACGTTATACGTTATACGTTATACGTTATACGTTATACGTTATACGTTATGCGTTGTACGCTACACGTTATGCGTTATAGGATATACGTTATACGTTACAGGTTATACGTTATACGTTATACTTTATACGTTATACGTTATACGTTATACGTTATACGTTATACGTTATACGTTATACGTTATATGTTATACGTTATACGTTATACGTTATACGTTTGACGTTATACGTTATACGGTATACGTTATGCGTTATAGGATATACGTTATACGTTATACGTTATACGTTATACGTTATACGTTATACGTTATACGTAATACGTTATACGTTATACGTTATACGTTATACGTTATACGTTATACGTTATACGTTATACGTTATACGTTATACGTTATACGTTATACGTTACGCGTTATACGCTATACGTTATGCGCTATAGGTCATACCTTATACGTGATACGTCATACGTTATACGTTATACGTTATACGTTATTCGTTATACGTTATACGTTATACGTTATACGTTATACGTTATACGTTATACGTTATACGTTATACGTTATACGTTATACGTTATACGTTATACGTTATACGTTATACGTTATACGTTATACGTTATACGTTATACGTTATACGTCATACGTTATACGTTATACGTTATACGTTATACGTTATACGTTAAACGTTATACGTTATACGTTATACGTTATACGTTATACGTTATACGTTATACGTTATACGTTATGCGTTATACGTTATACGTTATACGTTATACGTTATACGTTGTACGTTATACGTTATACGTTATACGTTATACGTTGTACGTTATACGTTATACGTTATTCGTTATATGTTATACGTTATACGTTATACGTTATACGTTATACGTTACTCGTTATGCGTAATATGTAATACAATTTTACGTTTTACGGTATTCGTTATACGTTATACGATATACGTTATACGTTATACGTTATACGTTATATGTTATGCGTTATACGTTATACGTTATACGTTATACGTTATGCGTTATACGCTATACGTTATGCGTTATAGGATATACGTTATACGTTACAGGTTATACGTTATACGTTATACTTTATACGTTATACGTTATACGTTATACGTTATACGTTATACGTTATACGTTATACGTTATATGTTATACGTTATACGTTATACGTTATACGTTTGACGTTATACGTCATACGGTATACGTTATGCGTTATAGGATATACGTAATACGTTATACGTTATACGTTATACGTTATACGTTATACGTTATACGTTATACGTTATACGTTATACGTTATACGTTATACGTTATACGTTACGCGTTATACGCTATACGTTATGCGCTATAGGTCATACCTTATACGTGATACGTCATACGTTATACGTTATACGTTATACGTTATTCGTTATACGTTATACGTTATACGTTATACGTTATACGTTATACGTTATACGTTATACGTTATACGTTATACGTTATACGTTATACGTTATACGTTATACGTTATACGTTATACGTTATACGTTATACGTTATACGTCATACGTTATACGTTATACGTTATACGTTATACGTTATACGTTAAACGTTATACGTTATACGTTATACGTTATACGTTATACGTTATACGTTATACGTTATACGTTATGCGTTATACGTTATACGTTATACGTTATACGTTATACGTTGTACGTTATACGTTATACGTTATACGTTATACGTTGTACGTTATACGTTATACGTTATTCGTTATATGTTATACGTTATACGTTATACGTTATACGTTATACGTTACTCGTTATGCGTAATATGTAATACAATTTTACGTTTTACGGTATTCGTTATACGTTATACGATATACGTTATACGTTATACGTTATACGTTATATGTTATGCGTTATACGTTATACGTTATACGTTATACGTTATGCGTTATACGCTATACGTTATGCGTTATAGGATATACGTTAAACGTTACAGGTTATACGTTATACGTTATACTTTATACGTTATACGTTATACGTTATACGTTATACGTTATACGTTATACGTTATACGTTATATGTTATACGTTATACGTTATACGTTATACGTTTGACGTTATACGTCATACGGTATACGTTATGCGTTATAGGATATACGTTATACGTTATACGTTATACGTTATACGTTATACGTTAAACGTTATACGTTATACGTTATACGTTATACGTTATACGCTATACGTTATACGTTGTACGTTATGCGTTATACGTTATGCGTTATACGTTATACGTTATACGTTATACGTTGTACGTTATACGTTATACGTTATACGTTATACGTTATACGTTATTCGTTATACGTTATACGTTATACGTTATACGTTATACCTTATTCGTTATACGTTATACGTTATACGTTATACGTTATACGTTAAACGTTATACGTTATACGTTATACGTTATACGTTATACGTTATACGTTACTCGTTATGCGTAATATGTAATACAATTTTACGTTTTACGGTATTCGTTATACGTTATACGATATACGTTATACGTTATACGTTATACGTTATATGTTATGCGTTATACGTTATACGTTATACGTTATACGTTATGCGTTATACGCTATACGTTATGCGTTATAGGATATACGTTATACGTTACAGGTTATACGTTATACGTTATACTTTATACGTTATACGTTATACGTTATACGTTATACGTTATACGTTATACGTTATACGTTATATGTTATACGTTATACGTTATACGTTATACGTTTGACGTTATACGTCATACGGTATACGTTATGCGTTATAGGATATACGTTATACGTTATACGTTATACGTTATACGTTATACGTTAAACGTTATACGTTATACGTTATACGTTATACGTTATACGCTATACGTTATACGTTGTACGTTATGCGTTATACGTTATGCGTTATACGTTATACGTTATACGTTATACGTTGTACGTTATACGTTATACGTTATACGTTATACGTTATACGTTATTCGTTATACGTTATACGTTATACGTTATACGTTATACGTTAAACGTTATACGTTATACGTTATACGTTATACGTTATACGTTATACGTTATACGTTATACGTTATACGTTATACGTTATACGTTATACGTTATACGTTATACGTTATACGTTATACGTTAAACGTTATACGTTATACGTTATACGTTACGCGTTATACGCTATACGTTATGCGCTATAGGTCATACCTTATACGTTATACTTTATACGTTATACGTTATACGTTATACGTTATACGTTATATGTTATACGTTATACGTTATACGTTATACGTTTGACGTTATACGTTATACGGTATACGTTATGCGTTATAGGATATACGTTATACGTTATACGTTATACGTTATACGTTATACGTTATACGTTATACGTTATACGTTATACGTTATACGTTACGCGTTATACGCTATACGTTATGCGCTATAGGTCATACCTTATACGTGATACGTCATACGTTATACGTTATACGTTATACGTTATTCGTTATACGTTATACGTTATACGTTATACGTTATACGTTATACGTTATACGTTATACGTTATACGTTATACGTTATACGTTATACGTTATACGTTATACGTTATACGTTATACGTTATACGTTATACGTTATACGTTATACGTTATACGTTATACGTTATACGTTATACGTTATACGTTATACGTTATACGTTATACGTTATACGTTATACGTTATACGTTATGCGTTATACGCTACACGTTATGCGTTATAGGATATACGTTATACGTTACAGGTTATACGTTATACGTTATACTTTATACGTTATACGTTATACGTTATACGTTATACGTTATACGTTATACGTTATACGTTATATGTTATACGTTATACGTTATACGTTATACGTTTGACGTTATACGTTATACGGTATACGTTATGCGTTATAGGATATACGTTATACGTTATACGTTATACGTTATACGTTATACGTTATACGTTATACGTTATACGTAATACGTTATACGTTATACGTTATACGTTATACGTTATACGTTATACGTTATACGTTATACGTTATACGTTATACGTTATACGTTATACGTTATACGTTATACGTTACGCGTTATACGCTATACGTTATGCGCTATAGGTCATACCTTATACGTGATACGTCATACGTTATACGTTATACGTTATACGTTATTCGTTATACGTTATACGTTATACGTTATACGTTATACGTTATACGTTATACGTTATACGTTATACGTTATACGTTATACGTTATACGTTATACGTTATACGTTATACGTTATACGTTATACGTTATACGTTATACGTTATACGTTATACGTTATACGTTATACGTTAAACGTTATACGTTATACGTTATACGTTATACGTTATACTTTATACGTTATACGTTATACGTTATGCGTTATACGTTATACGTTATACGTTATACGTTATACGTTGTACGTTATACGTTATACGTTATACGTTATACGTTGTACGTTATACGTTATACGTTATTCGTTATATGTTATACGTTATACGTTATACGTTATACGTTATACGTTACTCGTTATGCGTAATATGTAATACAATTTTACGTTTTGCGGTATTCGTTATACGTTATACGATATACGTTATACGTTATACGTTATACGTTATATGTTATGCGTTATACGTTATACGTTATACGTTATACGTTATACGTTATACGTTATACGTTATACGTTATACGTTATACGTTATACGTTATACGTTATACGTTATACGTTATACGTTATACGTTATACGTTATACGTTATACGTTATACGTTATGCGTTATACGCTACACGTTATGCGTTATAGGATATACGTTATACGTTACAGGTTATACGTTATACGTTATACTTTATACGTTATACGTTATACGTTATACGTTATACGTTATACGTTATACGTTATACGTTATATGTTATACGTTATACGTTATACGTTATACGTTTGACGTTATACGTTATACGGTATACGTTATGCGTTATAGGATATACGTTATACGTTATACGTTATGCGTTATACGCTATACGTTATGCGTTATAGGATATACGTTATACGTTACAGGTTATACGTTATACGTTATACTTTATACGTTATACGTTATACGTTATACGTTATACGTTATACGTTATACGTTATACGTTATATGTTATACGTTATACGTTATACGTTATACGTTTGACGTTATACGTCATACGGTATACGTTATGCGTTATAGGATATACGTTATACGTTATACGTTATACGTTATACGTTATACGTTATACGTTATACGTTATACGTTATACGTTATACGTTATACGTTATACGTTATACGTTATACGTTATACGTTATACGTTATACGTTATACGTTATACGTTATACGTTATACGTTATACGTTATACGTTATACGTTATACGTTATACGTTATACGTTATACGTTATACGTTATACGTTATACGTTATACGTTAAACGTTATACGTTATACGTTATACGTTATACGTTATACGCTATACGTTATACGTTGTACGTTATGCGTTATACGTTATGCGTTATACGTTATACGTTATACGTTATACGTTGTACGTTATACGTTATACGTTATACGTTATACGTTATACGTTATTCGTTATACGTTATACGTTATACGTTATACGTTATACGTTAAACGTTATACGTTATACGTTATACGTTATACGTTATACGTTATACGTTATACGTTATACGTTATACGTTATACGTTATACGTTATACGTTATACGTTATACGTTATACGTTATACGTTATACGTTATACGTTATACGTTATACGTTATACGTTATACGTTATACGTTATACGTTATACGTTATACGTTATACGTTATACGTTATACGTTATACGTTACGCGTTATACGCTATACGTTATGCGCTATAGGTCATACCTTATACGTGATACGTCATACGTTATACGTTATACGTTATACGTTATTCGTTATACGTTATACGTTATACGTTATACGTTATACGTTATACGTTATACGTTATACGTTATACGTTATGCGTTATACGTTATACGTTATACGTTATACGTTATACGTTATACGTTATACGTTATACGTTATACGTTATACGTTATACGTTATACGTTATACGTTAAACGTTATACGTTATACGTTATACGTTATACGTTATACGTTATACGTTATACGTTATACGTTATGCGTTATACGTTATACGTTATACGTTATACGTTATACGTTGTACGTTATACGTTATACGTTATACGTTATACGTTGTACGTTATACGTTATACGTTATACGTTAAACGTTATACGTTATACGTTATACGTTACGCGTTATACGCTATACGTTATGCGCTATAGGTCATACCTTATACGTTATACTTTATACGTTATACGTTATACGTTATACGTTATACGTTATACGTTTGACGTTATACGTTATACGTTATTCGTTATACGTTATACGTTATACGTTATACGTTATACGTTAAACGTTATACGTTATACGTTATACGTTATACGTTATACGTTATACGTTACTCGTTATGCGTAATATGTAATACAATTTTACGTTTTACGGTATTCGTTATACGTTATTCGTTATATGTTATACGTTATACGTTATACGTTATACGTTATACGTTACTCGTTATGCGTAATATGTAATACAATTTTACGTTTTACGGTATTCGTTATACGTTATACGATATACGTTATACGTTATACGTTATACGTTATATGTTATGCGTTATACGTTATACGTTATACGTTATACGTTATACGTTATGCGTTATACGCTATACGTTATGCGTTATAGGATATACGTTATACGTTACAGGTTATACGTTATACGTTATACTTTATACGTTATACGTTATACGTTATACGTTATACGTTATACGTTATACGTTATACGTTATATGTTATACGTTATACGTTATACGTTATACGTTTGACGTTATACGTCATACGGTATACGTTATGCGTTATAGGATATACGTTATACGTTATACGTTATACGTTATACGTTATACGTTAAACGTTATACGTTATACGTTATACGTTATACGTTATACGCTATACGTTATACGTTGTACGTTATGCGTTATACGTTATGCGTTATACGTTATACGTTATACGTTATACGTTGTACGTTATACGTTATACGTTATACGTTATACGTTATACGTTATTCGTTATACGTTATACGTTATACGTTATACGTTATACGTTATTCGTTATACGTTATACGTTATACGTTATACGTTATACGTTAAACGTTATACGTTATACGTTATACGTTATACGTTATACGTTATACGTTACTCGTTATGCGTAATATGTAATACAATTTTACGTTTTACGGTATTCGTTATACGTTATACGATATACGTTATACGTTATACGTTATACGTTATATGTTATGCGTTATACGTTATACGTTATACGTTATACGTTATGCGTTATACGCTATACGTTATGCGTTATAGGATATACGTTATACGTTACAGGTTATACGTTATACGTTATACTTTATACGTTATACGTTATACGTTATACGTTATACGTTATACGTTATACGTTATACGTTATATGTTATACGTTATACGTTATACGTTATACGTTTGACGTTATACGTCATACGGTATACGTTATGCGTTATAGGATATACGTTATACGTTATACGTTATACGTTATACGTTATACGTTAAACGTTATACGTTATACGTTATACGTTATACGTTATACGCTATACGTTATACGTTGTACGTTATGCGTTATACGTTATGCGTTATACGTTATACGTTATACGTTATACGTTGTACGTTATACGTTATACGTTATACGTTATACGTTATACGTTATTCGTTATACGTTATACGTTATACGTTATACGTTATACGTTAAACGTTATACGTTATACGTTATACGTTATACGTTATACGTTATACGTTATACGTTATACGTTATACGTTATACGTTATACGTTATACGTTATACGTTATACGTTATACGTTATACGTTAAACGTTATACGTTATACGTTATACGTTACGCGTTATACGCTATACGTTATGCGCTATAGGTCATACCTTATACGTTATACTTTATACGTTATACGTTATACGTTATACGTTATACGTTATACGTTTGACGTTATACGTTATACGGTATACGTTATGCGTTATAGGATATACGTTATACGTTATACGTTATACGTTATACGTTATACGTTATACGTTATACGTTATACGTTATACGTTACGCGTTATACGCTATACGTTATGCGCTATAGGTCATACCTTATACGTGATACGTCATACGTTATACGTTATACGTTATACGTTATTCGTTATACGTTATACGTTATACGTTATACGTTATACGTTATACGTTATACGTTATACGTTATACGTTATACGTTATACGTTATACGTTATACGTTATACGTTATACGTTATACGTTATACGTTATACGTTATACGTTATACGTTATACGTTATACGTTATACGTTATACGTTATACGTTATACGTTATACGTTATGCGTTATACGCTACACGTTATGCGTTATAGGATATACGTTATACGTTACAGGTTATACGTTATACGTTATACTTTATACGTTATACGTTATACGTTATACGTTATACGTTATACGTTATACGTTATACGTTATACGTTATATGTTATACGTTATACGTTATACGTTATACGTTTGACGTTATACGTTATACGGTATACGTTATGCGTTATAGGATATACGTTATACGTTATACGTTATACGTTATACGTTATACGTTATACGTTATACGTTATACGTAATACGTTATACGTTATACGTTATACGTTATACGTTATACGTTATACGTTATACGTTATACGTTATACGTTATACGTTATACGTTATACGTTATACGTTACGCGTTATACGCTATACGTTATGCGCTATAGGTCATACCTTATACGTGATACGTCATACGTTATACGTTATACGTTATACGTTATTCGTTATACGTTATACGTTATACGTTATACGTTATACGTTATACGTTATACGTTATACGTTATACGTTATACGTTATACGTTATACGTTATACGTTATACGTTATACGTTATACGTTATACGTTATACGTTATACGTTATACGTTATACGTTATACGTTATACGTTATACGTTAAACGTTATACGTTATACGTTATACGTTATACGTTATACTTTATACGTTATACGTTATACGTTATGCGTTATACGTTATACGTTATACGTTATACGTTATACGTTGTACGTTATACGTTATACGTTATACGTTATACGTTGTACGTTATACGTTATACGTTATTCGTTATATGTTATACGTTATACGTTATACGTTATACGTTATACGTTACTCGTTATGCGTAATATGTAATACAATTTTACGTTTTACGGTATTCGTTATACGTTATACGATATACGTTATACGTTATACGTTATACGTTATATGTTATGCGTTATACGTTATACGTTATACGTTATACGTTATACGTTATACGTTATACGTTATACGTTATACGTTATACGTTATACGTTATACGTTATACGTTATACGTTATACGTTATACGTTATACGTTATACGTTATACGTTATACGTTATACGTTATGCGTTATACGCTACACGTTATGCGTTATAGGATATACGTTATACGTTACAGGTTATACGTTATACGTTATACTTTATACGTTATACGTTATACGTTATACGTTATACGTTATACGTTATACGTTATACGTTATATGTTATACGTTATACGTTATACGTTATACGTTTGACGTTATACGTTATACGGTATACGTTATGCGTTATAGGATATACGTTATACGTTATACGTTATGCGGTATACGCTATACGTTATGCGTTATAGGATATACGTTATACGTTACAGGTTATACGTTATACGTTATACTTTATACGTTATACGTTATACGTTATACGTTATACGTTATACGTTATACGTTATACGTTATATGTTATACGTTATACGTTATACGTTATACGTTTGACGTTATACGTCATACGGTATACGTTATGCGTTATAGGATATACGTTATACGTTATACGTTATACGTTATACGTTATACGTTATACGTTATACGTTATACGTTATACGTTATACGTTATACGTTATACGTTATACGTTATACGTTATACGTTATACGTTATACGTTATACGTTATACGTTATACGTTATACGTTATACGTTATACGTTATACGTTATACGTTATACGTTATACGTTATACGTTATACGTTATACGTTATACGTTATACGTTATACGTTAAACGTTATACGTTATACGTTATACGTTATACGTTATACGCTATACGTTATACGTTGTACGTTATGCGTTATACGTTATGCGTTATACGTTATACGTTATACGTTATACGTTGTACGTTATACGTTATACGTTATACGTTATACGTTATACGTTATTCGTTATACGTTATACGTTATACGTTATACGTTATACGTTAAACGTTATACGTTATACGTTACACGTTATACGTTATACGTTATACGTTATACGTTATACGTTATACGTTATACGTTATACGTTATACGTTATACGTTATACGTTATACGTTATACGTTATACGTTATACGTTATACGTTATACGTTATACGTTATACGTTATACGTTATGCGTTATACGCTATACGTTAGCGTTATAGGATATACGTTATACGTTACAGGTTATACGTTATACGTTATACTTTATACGTTATACGTTATACGTTATACGTTATACGTTATATGTTATACGTTATACGTTATACGTTATACGTTTGACGTTATACGTTATACGGTATACGTTATGCGTTATAGGATATACGTTATACGTTATACGTTATACGTTATACGTTATACGTTATACGTTATACGTTATACGTTATACGTTATACGTTATACGTTATACGTTATACGTTATACGTTTTACGTTATACGTTACGCGTTATACGCTATACGTTATGCGCTATAGGTCATACCTTATACGTGATACGTCATACGTTATACGTTATACGTTATACGTTATTCGTTATACGTTATACGTTATACGTTATACGTTATACGTTATACGTTATACGTTATACGTTATACGTTATACGTTATACGTTATACGTTATACGTTATACGTTATACGTTATACGTTATACGTTATACGTTATACTTTATACGTTATACGTTATACGTTATACGTTTGACGTTATACGTTATACGGTATACGTTATGCGTTATACGTTATTCGTTATACGTTATACGTTATACGTTA
This sequence comes from Ptiloglossa arizonensis, assembly GCF_051014685.1. NCBI lineage: Eukaryota > Metazoa > Arthropoda > Insecta > Hymenoptera > Colletidae > Ptiloglossa > Ptiloglossa arizonensis. The sequence continues at coordinate 873,781 of NW_027478420.1, read as the reverse complement.
TACGTTATACGTTAAACGTTATACGCTATACGTTATACGTTATACGTTATACGTTATACGTTATACGTTATACGTTATACGTTATACGTTATACGTTATACGTTATACGTTATACGTTATACGTTATACGTTATACGTTATACGTTACGCGTTATACGCTATACGTTATGCGCTATAGGTCATACCTTATACGTTATACTTTATACGTTATACGTTATACGTTATACGTTATACGTTATATGTTATACGTTATACGTTATACGTTATACGTTTGACGTTATACGTTATACGGTATACGTTATGCGTTATAGGATATACGTTATACGTTATACGTTATACGTTATACGTTATACGTTATACGTTATACGTTATACGTTATACGTTACGCGTTATACGCTATACGTTATGCGCTATAGGTCATACCTTATACGTGATACGTCATACGTTATACGTTATACGTTATACGTTATTCGTTATACGTTATACGTTATACGTTATACGTTATACGTTATACGTTATACGTTATACGTTATACGTTATACGTTATACGTTATACGTTATACGTTATACGTTATACGTTATACGTTATACGTTATACGTTATACGTTATACGTTATACGTTATACGTTATACGTTATACGTTATACGTTATACGTTATACGTTATGCGTTATACGCTACACGTTATGCGTTATAGGATATACGTTATACGTTACAGGTTATACGTTATACGTTATACTTTATACGTTATACGTTATACGTTATACGTTATACGTTATACGTTATACGTTATACGTTATATGTTATACGTTATACGTTATACGTTATACGTTTGACGTTATACGTTATACGGTATACGTTATGCGTTATAGGATATACGTTATACGTTATACGTTATACGTTATACGTTATACGTTATACGTTATACGTTATACGTTATTCGTTATACGTTATACGTTATACGTTATACGTTATACGTTATACGTTATACGTTATACGTTATACGTTACGCGTTATACGCTATACGTTATGCGCTATAGGTCATACCTTATACGTGATACGTCATACGTTATACGTTATACGTTATACGTTATTCGTTATACGTTATACGTTATACGTTATACGTTATACGTTATACGTTATACGTTATACGTTATACGTTATACGTTATACGTTATACGTTATACGTTATACGTTATACGTTATACGTTATACGTTATACGTTATACGTTATACGTTATACGTTATACGTTAAACGTTATACGTTATACGTTATACGTTGTACGTTATACGTTATACGTTATACGTTATACGTTATGCGTTATACGTTATACGTTATACGTTATACGTTATACGTTGTACGTTATACGTTATACGTTATACGTTATACGTTGTACGTTATACGTTATACGTTATTCGTTATATGTTATACGTTATACGTTATACGTTATACGTTATACGTTACTCGTTATGCGTAATATGTAATACAATTTTACGTTTTACGGTATTCGTTATACGTTATACGATATACGTTATACGTTATACGTTATACGTTATATGTTATGCGTTATACGTTATACGTTATACGTTATACGTTATGCGTTATACGCTATACGTTATGCGTTATAGGATATACGTTAAACGTTATACGTTATACGTTATACGTTATACGTTATACGTTATACGTTATACGTTATACGTTATACGTTATACGTTATACGTTATACGTTATACGTTATACGTTATACGTTATACGTTATACGTTATACGTTATACGTTATACGTTATACGTTATACGTTATACGTTATGCGTTATACGCTATACGTTAGCGTTATAGGATATACGTTATACGTTACAGGTTATACGTTATACGTTATACTTTATACGTTATACGTTATACGTTATACGTTATACGTTATATGTTATACGTTATACGTTATACGTTATACGTTTGACGTTATACGTTATACGGTATACGTTATGCGTTATAGGATATACGTTATACGTTATACGTTATACGTTATACGTTATACGTTATACGTTATACGTTATACGTTATACGTTATACGTTATACGTTATACGTTATACGTTATACGTTATACGTTATACGTTATACGTTATACGTTATACGTTATACGTTATACTTTATACGTTATACGTTATACGTTATACGTTTGACGTTATACGTTATACGGTATACGTTATGCGTTATACGTTATTCGTTATACGTTATACGTTATACGTTATACGTTATACGTTAAACGTTATACGCTATACGTTATACGTTATACGTTATACGTTATACGTTATACGTTATACGTTATACGTTATACGTTATACGTTATACGTTATACGTTATACGTTATACGTTATACGTTATACGTTATACGTTACGCGTTATACGCTATACGTTATGCGCTATAGGTCATACCTTATACGTTATACTTTATACGTTATACGTTATACGTTATACGTTATACGTTATATGTTATACGTTATACGTTATACGTTATACGTTTGACGTTATACGTTATACGGTATACGTTATGCGTTATAGGATATACGTTATACGTTATACGTTATACGTTATACGTTATACGTTATACGTTATACGTTATACGTTATACGTTACGCGTTATACGCTATACGTTATGCGCTATAGGTCATACCTTATACGTGATACGTCATACGTTATACGTTATACGTTATACGTTATTCGTTATACGTTATACGTTATACGTTATACGTTATACGTTATACGTTATACGTTATACGTTATACGTTATACGTTATACGTTATACGTTATACGTTATACGTTATACGTTATACGTTATACGTTATACGTTATACGTTATACGTTATACGTTATACGTTATACGTTATACGTTATACGTTATACGTTATACGTTATGCGTTATACGCTACACGTTATGCGTTATAGGATATACGTTATACGTTACAGGTTATACGTTATACGTTATACTTTATACGTTATACGTTATACGTTATACGTTATACGTTATACGTTATACGTTATACGTTATATGTTATACGTTATACGTTATACGTTATACGTTTGACGTTATACGTTATACGGTATACGTTATGCGTTATAGGATATACGTTATACGTTATACGTTATACGTTATACGTTATACGTTATACGTTATACGTTATACGTTATACGTTACACGTTATACGTTATACGTTATACGTTATACGTTATACGTTATACGTTATACGTTATACGTTACGCGTTATACGCTATACGTTCTTCGTTACACGTTATACGTTATTCGGTATGCGTTATACGTTATACGTTATACGTTATACGTTATTCGTTATACGTTATACGTTATACGTTATACGTTATACGTTATACGTTATACGTTATACGTTATACGTTATACGTTATACGTTATACGTTATACGTTATACGTTATACGTTATACGTTATACGTTATACGTTATACGTTATACGTTATACGTTATACGTTAAACGTTATACGTTATACGTTATACGTTATACGTTATACGTTATACGTTATACGTTATACGTTATGCGTTATACGTTATACGTTATACGTTATACGTTATACGTTGTACGTTATACGTTATACGTTATACGTTATACGTTGTACGTTATACGTTATACGTTATTCGTTATATGTTATACGTTATACGTTATACGTTATACGTTATACGTTACTCGTTATGCGTAATATGTAATACAATTTTACGTTTTACGGTATTCGTTATACGTTATACGATATACGTTATACGTTATACGTTATACGTTATATGTTATGCGTTATACGTTATACGTTATACGTTATACGTTATGCGTTATACGCTATACGTTATGCGTTATAGGATATACGTTATACGTTACAGGTTATACGTTATACGTTATACTTTATACGTTATACGTTATACGTTATACGTTATACGTTATACGTTATACGTTATACGTTATATGTTATACGTTATACGTTATACGTTATACGTTTGACGTTATACGTCATACGGTATACGTTATGCGTTATAGGATATACGTTATACGTTATACGTTATACGTTATAGGTTATACGTTATACGTTATACGTTATACGTTATACGTTATACGTTATACGTTATACGTTATACGTTATACGTTATACGTTATACGTTATACGTTATACGTTATACGTTATACGTTATACGTTATACGTTATACGTTATACGTTATACGTTATACGTTAAACGTTATACGTTATACGTTATACGTTATACGTTATACGCTATACGTTATACGTTGTACGTTATGCGTTATACGTTATGCGTTATACGTTATACGTTATACGTTATACGTTGTACGTTATACGTTATACGTTATACGTTATACGTTATACGTTATTCGTTATACGTTATACGTTATACGTTATACGTTATACGTTAAACGTTATACGTTATACGTTATACGTTATACGTTATACGTTATACGTTATACGTTATACGTTATACGTTATACGTTATACGTTATACGTTATACGTTATACGTTATACGTTATACGTTATACGTTATACGTTATACGTTATACGTTATACGTTATGCGTTATACGCTATACGTTATGCGTTATAGGATATACGTTATACGTTACAGGTTATACGTTATACGTTATACTTTATACGTTATACGTTATACGTTATACGTTATACGTTATATGTTATACGTTATACGTTATACGTTATACGTTTGACGTTATACGTTATACGGTATACGTTATGCGTTATAGGATATACGTTATACGTTATACGTTATACGTTATACGTTATACGTTATACGTTATACGTTATACGTTATACGTTATACGTTATACGTTATACGTTATACGTTATACGTTACGCGTTATACGCTATACGTTATGCGCTATAGGTCATACCTTATACGTGATACGTCATACGTTATACGTTATACGTTATACGTTATTCGTTATACGTTATACGTTATACGTTATACGTTATACGTTATACGTTATACGTTATACGTTATACGTTATACGTTATACGTTATACGTTATACGTTATACGTTATACGTTATACGTTATACGTTATACGTTATACGTTATACGTTATACGTTATACGTTATACGTTATACTTTATACGTTATACGTTATACGTTATACGTTTGACGTTATACGTTATACGGTATACGTTATGCGTTATAGGATATACGTTATACGTTATACGTTATACGTTATACGTTATACGTTATACGTTATACGTTATACGTTATACGTTATACGTTATACGTTATACGTTATACGTTATACGTTAAACGTTATACGTTATACGTTATTCGTTATACGTTATACGTTATACGTTATACGTTATGCGTTATACGTTATACGTTATACGTTATACGTTATACGTTATACGTTATACGTTATACGTTATACGTTATACGTTATACGTTATACGTTATACGTTATACGTTATACGTTATACGTTATACGTTATACTTTATACGTTATACGTTATACGTTATGCGTTATACGCTATACGTTATGCGTTATAGGATATACGTTATACGTTACAGGTTATACGTTATACGTTATACTTTATACGTTATACGTTATACGTTATACGTTATACGTTATATGTTATACGTTATACGTTATACGTTATACGTTTGACGTTATACGTTATACGGTATACGTTATGCGTTATAGGATATACGTTATACGTTATACGTTATACGTTATACGTTATACGTTATACGTTATACGTTATACGTTATACGTTATACGTTAAACGTTATACGTTATACGTTATACGTTATTCGTTATACGTTATACGTTATACGTTATACGTTATACGTTATACGTTATACGTTATACGTTATACGTTATACGTTATACGTTATACGTTATACGTTATACGTTATACGTTATACGTTATACGTTATACGTTATACGTTATACGTTATACGTTATACGTTATACGTTATACGTTACGCGTTATACGCTATACGTTATGCGCTATAGGTCATACCTTATACGTGATACGTCATACGTTATACGTTATACGTTATACGTTATTCGTTATACGTTATACGTTATACGTTATACGTTATACGTTATACGTTATACGTTATACGTTATACGTTATACGTTATACGTTATACGTTATACGTTATACGTTATACGTTATACGTTATACGTTATACGTTATACGTTATACGTTATACTTTATACGTTATACGTTATACGTTATACGTTTGACGTTATACGTTATACGGTATACGTTATGCGTTATAGGATATACGTTATACGTTATACGTTATACGTTATACGTTATACGTTATACGTTATACGTTATACGTTATACGTTATACGTTATACGTTATACGTTATACGTTATACGTTATACGTTAAACGTTATACGTTATACGTTATTCGTTATACGTTATACGTTATACGTTATACGTTATGCGTTATACGTTATACGTTATACGTTATACGATATACGTTATACGTTATCCGTTATACGTTATGCGTTATAGGATATACGTTATACGTTATACGTTATACGTTATACGTTATACGATATACGTTATACGTTATACGTTATACGTTATACGTTATACGTTATACGTTATACGTTATACGTTATACGTTATACGTTATACGTTATACGTTATACGTTACGCGTTGTACGCTATACGTTATGCGCTATAGGTCATACCTTATACGTGATACGTCATACGTTATACGTCATAGGTTATACGTTATACGTTATGCGGTATACGTTATACATTATACGTTATACGATATACGTTATACGTTATACGTTATACGTTATTCGTTATACGTTATACGTTATACGTTATACGTTATACGTTATACGTTATACGTTATACGTTATACGTTATACGTTATACGTTATACGTTATATGTTATACGTTAAACGTTATACGTTATACGTTATTCGTTATACGTTATACGTTATTCGTTATACGTTATACGTTATACGTTATACGTTATACGTTATACGTTACAGGTTATACGTTATACGTTATACTTTATACGTTATACGTTATACGTTATACGTTATACGTTATATTTTATACGTTATACGTTATACGTTATACGTTTGACGTTATACGTTATACGGTATACGTTATGCGTTATAGGATATACGTTATACGTTATACGTTATACGTTATACGTTATACGTTATACGTTACACGTTATACGTTATACGTTACGCGTTAAACGCTATACGTTATGCGCTATAGGTCATACCTTATACGTGATACGTCATACGTTATACGTTATACGTTATACGTTATTCGTTATACGTTATACGTTATACGTTATACGTTATACGTTATACGTTATACGTTATACGTTATACGTTATACGTTATACGTTATACGTTATACGTTATACGTTATACGTTATACGTTATACGTTATACGTTATACGTTATACGTTATACGTTATACGTTATACGTTATACGTTATACGTTATACGTTATACGTTATACGTTATACGTTATACGTTATACGTTATACGTTATACGTTATACGTTATACGTTATATGTTATACGTTAAACGTTATACGTTATACGTTATTCGTTATACGTTATACGTTATTCGTTATACGTTATACGTTATACGTTATACGTTATACGTTATACGTTATACGTTATACGTTATACGATATACGTTATACGTTATCCGTTATACGTTATGCGTTATAGGATATACGTTATACGTTATACGTTATACGTTATACGTCATAGGTTATACGTTATACGTTATGCGGTATACGTTATACATTATACGTTATACGATATACGTTATACGTTATGCGTTATGCGTGCTTCGTTACACGTTATACGTTATTCGGTATGCGTTATACGTTATACGTTATACGTTATACGTTATACGTTATAAGTTATACGTTATACGTTATACGTTATACGTTGTAGGTTATACGTTATACGTTATACATTATACGTTGTACGTTATACGTTATACGTTATACGTTATACGTTATACGTTATACGTTATACGTTATACGTTCTACGTTATACGTTATACGTTATACGTTATATTTTATACGTTATACGTTATACGTTATACGTTATACGTTATACGTTATACGTTATACGTTACACGTTACACGTTATACCTCATAGGTTATACGTTATACGTTATACGTTATACGTTATACGTTATACGTTATACGTTATACGTTATACGTTATACGTTATACGTTATACGTTATACGTTATACGTTATACGATATACGTTATACGTTATACGTTACGCGTTATACGTTATACGTCGTAGGTTATACGTTATACGTTATGCGTTATACGTTATACATTATACGTTATACGATATACGTTATACGTTATGCGTTATGCGTCCTTCGTTACACGTTATACGTTATTCGGTATGCGTTATACGTTATACGTTATACGTTACGCGTTATACGTTATACGTCATAGGTTATACGTTATACGTTATGCGTTATACGTTATACATTATACGTTATACGATATACGTTATACGTTATGCGTTATGCGTTCTTCGTTACACGTTATACGTTATTCGGTATGCGTTATACGTTATACGTTATACGTTATACGTTATACGTTATACGTTATACGTTATACGTTATACGTTATACGTTATACGTTATACGTTATACGTTATACGTTATACGTCATAGGTTATACATTATACGTTATACGTTATGCGTTATACGTTGTACGTTATACGTTATACGTTATACGTTATGCGTTATACGTTATACATTATACGTTATACGATATACGTTATACGTTATGCGTTATGCGTTCTTCGTTACACGTTATACGTTATTCGGTATGCGTTATACGTTATACGTTATACGTTATACGTTATACGTTATACGTTATACGTTATACGTTATACGTTATACGTTATACGTAATACATTATACGTTATACGTTATACGTTATACGTTATACGTTATACGTTATACGTTATACGTTATTAGTTATACGTTATACGGTATACGTTATACGTTGTACGTTACATGTTATAAGTTATACGTTATACGTTATACGATATACGTTATACGTTAAACGTTATACGTTATACGTTATACGTTATACGTTATACGTTATATGTTATACGTTATACATTATACGTTATACGTTATACGTTATACGTTATACGTTATACGTTATACGTTATACGTTATACGTTATACGTTATACGTTATACGTTATACGTTATACGTTATACGTTATACGTTATACGTTATACGTTATACGTTATACGTTATACGTTATACGTTATACGTTATACGTTATACGTTATACGTTATACGTTATACGTTACGCGTTATACGTTATACGTCATAGGTTATACGTTATACGTTATGCGTTATACGTTATACGTCATAGGTTATACTTTATACGTTATGCGTTATACGTTATACATTATACGTTATACGATATACGTTATACGTTATGCGTTATGCGTTCTTCGTTACACGTTATACGTTATTCGGTATGCGTTTTACGTTATACGTTATACGTTATACGTTATACGTTATACGTTATACGTTATACGATATACGTTATACGTTATACGTTATACGTTATACGTCATAGGCTATACGTTATACGATATACGTTATACGTTATACGTTATACGTTATACGTTATACGTTATACGTTATACGTTATACGTTATACATTATACGTTATACGTTATACGTTATACGTTATACGTTACACGTTATGCGTTATGCGTTCTTCGTTACACGTTATACGTTATTCGGTATGCGTTATACGTTATACGTTATACGTTATACGTTATACGTTATACGTTATACGTTATACGTTATACGTTATACGTTATACGATATACGTTATACGTTATACGTTATACGTTATACGTTATACGTTATACTTTATACGTTATACGTTATACGTTATACGTTATACGTTATACGTTATACGTTATACGTTACACGTTATACGTTATACGTTATACGTTATACGTTATACGTTATACGTTACGCGTTATACGTTATACGTTATACGTTATACGTTATACGTTATACGTTATACGTTATACGTTATACGTTATACGTTATACGTTATACGTTATACGTTATACGCTATACGTTACATGTTATACGTTATACATTATACGTTATACGTTATACGTTATACGTTATACGTTATACGTTATACGTTATACGTCATAGGCTATACGTTATACGATATACGTTATACGTTATACGTTATACGTTATACGTTATACGTTATACGTTATACGTTATACGTTATACGTTATACGTTATACGTTATACGATATACGTTATACGTTATACGTTACGCGTTATACGTTATACGTCGTAGGTTATACGTTATACGTTATGCGTTATACGTTATACATTATACGTTATACGATATACGTTATACGTTATGCGTTATGCGTCCTTCGTTACACGTTATACGTTATTCGGTATGCGTTATACGTTATACGTTATACGTTACGCGTTATACGTTATACGTCATAGGTTATACGTTATACGTTATGCGTTATACGTTATACATTATACGTTATACGATGTACGTTATACGTTATGCGTTATGCGTTCTTCGTTACACGTTATACGTTATTCGGTATGCGTTATACGTTATACGTTATACGTTATACGTTATACGTTATACGTTATACGTTATACGTTATACGTTATACGTTATACGTCATAGGTTATACATTATACGTTATACGTTATGCGTTATACGTTGTACGTTATACGTTATACGTTATACGTTATGCGTTATACGTTATACATTATACGTTATACGATATACGTTATACGTTATGCGTTATGCGTTCTTCGTTACACGTTATACGTTATTCGGTATGCGTTATACGTTATACGTTATACGTTATACGTTATACGTTATACGTTATACGTTATACGTTATACGTTATACGTTATACGTAATACATTATACGTTATACGTTATACGTTATACGTTATACGTTATACGTTATACGTTATTAGTTATACGTTATACGGTATACGTTATACGTTGTACGTTACATGTTATAAGTTATACGTTATACGTTATACGATATACGTTATACGTTAAACGTTATACGTTATACGTTATACGTTATACGTTATATGTTATACGTTATACATTATACGTTATACGTTATACGTTATACGTTATACGTTATACGTTATACGTTATACGTTATACGTTATACGTTATACGTTATACGTTATACGTTATACGTTATACGTTATACGTTATACGTTATACGTTATACGTTATACGTTATACGTTATACGTTATACGTTATACGTTATACGTTACGCGTTATACGTTATACGTCATAGGTTATACGTTATACGTTATGCGTTATACGTTATACGTCATAGGTTATACTTTATACGTTATGCGTTATACGTTATACATTATACGTTATACGATATACGTTATACGTTATGCGTTATGCGTTCTTCGTTACACGTTATACGTTATTCGGTATGCGTTATACGTTATACGTTATGCGTTATGCGTTCTTCGTTACACGTTATACGTTATTCGGTATGCGTTATACGTTATACGTTATACGTTATACGTTATACGTTATACGTTATACGTTATACGTTATACGTTATACGTTATACGTCATAGGTTATACATTATACGTTATACGTTATGCGTTATACGTTGTACGTTATACGTTATACGTTATACGTTATGCGTTATACGTTATACATTATACGTTATACGATATACGTTATACGTTATGCGTTATGCGTTCTTCGTTACACGTTATACGTTATTCGGTATGCGTTATACGTTATACGTTATACGTTATACGTTATACGTTATACGTTATACGTTATACGTTATACGTTATACGTTATACGTTATACGTAATACATTATACGTTATACGTTATACGTTATACGTTATACGTTATACGTTATACGTTATTAGTTATACGTTATACGGTATACGTTATACGTTGTACGTTACATGTTATAAGTTATACGTTATACGTTATACGATATACGTTATACGTTAAACGTTATACGTTATACGTTATACGTTATACGTTATATGTTATACGTTATACATTATACGTTATACGTTATACGTTATACGTTATACGTTATACGTTATACGTTATACGTTATACGTTATAAGTTATACGTTATACGTTATACGTTTTACGTTATTCGTTATACGTTATACGTTATACGATATACGTTATACGTTATACGTTATACGTTATACGTTATATTTTATACGTTATACGTTATACGTTATACGTTATACGTTATACGTTATACGTTACACGTTACACGTTACACGTTATACCTCATAGGTTATACGTTATACGTTATACGTTATACGTTATACGTTATACGTTATACGTTATACGTTATACGTTATACGTTATACGTTATACGTTATACGTTATACGTTATACGTTATACGTTATACGTTATACGTTATACGTTATAAGTTATACGTTATACGTTATACGTTATACGTTGTAGGTTATACGTTATACGTTATACATTATACGTTGTACGTTATACGTTATACGTTATACGTTATACGTTATACGTTATACGTTATACGTTATACGTTCTACGTTATACGTTATACGTTATACGTTATATTTTATACGTTATACGTTATACGTTATACGTTATACGTTATACGTTATACGTTATACGTTATACGTTACACGTTACACGTTATACCTCATAGGTTATACGTTATACGTTATACGTTATACGTTATACGTTATACGTTATACGTTATACGTTATACGTTATACGTTATACGTTATACGTTATACGTTATACGTTATACGATATACGTTATACGTTATACGTTACGCGTTATACGTTATACGTCGTAGGTTATACGTTATACGTTATGCGTTATACGTTATACATTATACGTTATACGATATACGTTATACGTTATGCGTTATGCGTCCTTCGTTACACGTTATACGTTATTCGGTATGCGTTATACGTTATACGTTATACGTTACGCGTTATACGTTATACGTCATAGGTTATACGTTATACGTTATGCGTTATACGTTATACATTATACGTTATACGATATACGTTATACGTTATGCGTTATGCGTTCTTCGTTACACGTTATACGTTATTCGGTATGCGTTATACGTTATACGTTATACGTTATACGTTATACGTTATACGTTATACGTTATACGTTATACGTTATACGTTATACGTTATACGTTATACGTCATAGGTTATACATTATACGTTATACGTTATGCGTTATACGTTGTACGTTATACGTTATACGTTATACGTTATGCGTTATACGTTATACATTATACGTTATACGATATACGTTATACGTTATGCGTTATGCGTTCTTCGTTACACGTTATACGTTATTCGGTATGCGTTATACGTTATACGTTATACGTTATACGTTATACGTTATACGTTATACGTTATACGTTATACCTTTATACGTTATACGTAATACATTATACGTTATACGTTATACGTTATACGTTATACGTTATACGTTATACGTTATTAGTTATACGTTATACGGTATACGTTATACGTTGTACGTTACATGTTATAAGTTATACGTTATACGTTATACGATATACGTTATACGTTAAACGTTATACGTTATACGTTATACGTTATACGTTATATGTTATACGTTATACATTATACGTTATACGTTATACGTTATACGTTATACGTTATACGTTATACGTTATACGTTATACGTTATACGTTATACGTTATACGTTATACGTTATACGTTATACGTTATACGTTATACGTTATACGTTATACGTTATACGTTATACGTTATACGTTATACGTTATACGTTATACGTTATACGTTATACGTTACGCGTTATACGTTATACGTCATAGGTTATACGTTATACGTTATGCGTTATACGTTATACGTCATAGGTTATACTTTATACGTTATGCGTTATACGTTATACATTATACGTTATACGATATACGTTATACGTTATGCGTTATGCGTTCTTCGTTACACGTTATACGTTATTCGGTATGCGTTTTACGTTATACGTTATACGTTATACGTTATACGTTATACGTTATACGTTATACGATATACGTTATACGTTATACGTTATACGTTATACGTCATAGGCTATACGTTATACGATATACGTTATACGTTATACGTTATACGTTATACGTTATACGTTATACGTTATACGTTATACGTTATACATTATACGTTATACGTTATACGTTATACGTTATACGTTACACGTTATGCGTTATGCGTTCTTCGTTACACGTTATACGTTATTCGGTATGCGTTATACGTTATACGTTATACGTTATACGTTATACGTTATACGTTATACGTTATACGTTATACGTTATACGTTATACGATATACGTTATACGTTATACGTTATACGTTATACGTTATACGTTATACTTTATACGTTATACGTTATACGTTATACGTTATACGTTATACGTTATACGTTATACGTTACACGTTATACGTTATACGTTATACGTTATACGTTATACGTTATACGTTACGCGTTATACGTTATACGTTATACGTTATACGTTATACGTTATACGTTATACGTTATACGTTATACGTTATACGTTATACGTTATACGTTATACGTTATACGCTATACGTTACATGTTATACGTTATACATTATACGTTATACGTTATACGTTATACGTTATACGTTATACGTTATACGTTATACGTCATAGGCTATACGTTATACGATATACGTTATACGTTATACGTTATACGTTATACGTTATACGTTATACGTTATACGTTATACGTTATACGTTATACGTTATACGTTATACGATATACGTTATACGTTATACGTTACGCGTTATACGTTATACGTCGTAGGTTATACGTTATACGTTATGCGTTATACGTTATACATTATACGTTATACGATATACGTTATACGTTATGCGTTATGCGTCCTTCGTTACACGTTATACGTTATTCGGTATGCGTTATACGTTATACGTTATACGTTACGCGTTATACGTTATACGTCATAGGTTATACGTTATACGTTATGCGTTATACGTTATACATTATACGTTATACGATATACGTTATACGTTATGCGTTATGCGTTCTTCGTTACACGTTATACGTTATTCGGTATGCGTTATACGTTATACGTTATACGTTATACGTTATACGTTATACGTTATACGTTATACGTTATACGTTATACGTTATACGTCATAGGTTATACATTATACGTTATACGTTATGCGTTATACGTTGTACGTTATACGTTATACGTTATACGTTATGCGTTATACGTTATACATTATACGTTATACGATATACGTTATACGTTATGCGTTATGCGTTCTTCGTTACACGTTATACGTTATTCGGTATGCGTTATACGTTATACGTTATACGTTATACGTTATACGTTATACGTTATACGTTATACGTTATACGTTATACGTTATACGTAATACATTATACGTTATACGTTATACGTTATACGTTATACGTTATACGTTATACGTTATTAGTTATACGTTATACGGTATACGTTATACGTTGTACGTTACATGTTATAAGTTATACGTTATACGTTATACGATATACGTTATACGTTAAACGTTATACGTTATACGTTATACGTTATACGTTATATGTTATACGTTATACATTATACGTTATACGTTATACGTTATACGTTATACGTTATACGTTATACGTTATACGTTATACGTTATACGTTATACGTTATACGTTATACGTTATACGTTATACGTTATACGTTATACGTTATACGTTATACGTTATACGTTATACGTTATACGTTATACGTTATACGTTACGCGTTATACGTTATACGTCATAGGTTATACGTTATACGTTATGCGTTATACGTTATACGTCATAGGTTATACTTTATACGTTATGCGTTATACGTTATACATTATACGTTATACGATATACGTTATACGTTATGCGTTATGCGTTCTTCGTTACACGTTATACGTTATTCGGTATGCGTTATACGTTATACGTTATGCGTTATGCGTTCTTCGTTACACGTTATACGTTATTCGGTATGCGTTATACGTTATACGTTATACGTTATACGTTATACGTTATACGTTATACGTTATACGTTATACGTTATACGTTATACGTCATAGGTTATACATTATACGTTATACGTTATGCGTTATACGTTGTACGTTATACGTTATACGTTATACGTTATGCGTTATACGTTATACATTATACGTTATACGATATACGTTATACGTTATGCGTTATGCGTTCTTCGTTACACGTTATACGTTATTCGGTATGCGTTATACGTTATACGTTATACGTTATACGTTATACGTTATACGTTATACGTTATACGTTATACGTTATACGTTATACGTTATACGTAATACATTATACGTTATACGTTATACGTTATACGTTATACGTTATACGTTATACGTTATTAGTTATACGTTATACGGTATACGTTATACGTTGTACGTTACATGTTATAAGTTATACGTTATACGTTATACGATATACGTTATACGTTAAACGTTATACGTTATACGTTATACGTTATACGTTATATGTTATACGTTATACATTATACGTTATACGTTATACGTTATACGTTATACGTTATACGTTATACGTTATACGTTATACGTTATACGTTATACGTTATACGTTATACGTTATACGTTATACGTTATACGTTATACGTTATACGTTATACGTTATACGTTATACGTTATACGTTATACGTTATACGTTATACGTTATACGTTATACGTTATACGTTACGCGTTATACGTTATACGTCATAGGTTATACGTTATACGTTATGCGTTATACGTTATACGTCATAGGTTATACGTTATACGTTATACGTTATACGTTATACGTTATACGTTATACGTTATACGTTATACGTTACGCGTTATACGTTATACGTCATAGGTTATACGTTATACGTTATGCGTTATACGTTATACGTTATACGTTATACGTCATAGGTTATACTTTATACGTTATGCGTTATACGTTATACATTATACGTTATACGATATACGTTATACGTTATGCGTTATGCGTTCTTCGTTACACGTTATACGTTATTCGGTATGCGTTATACGTTATACGTTATACGTTATACGTTATACGTTATACGTTATACGTTATACGATATACGTTATACGTTATACGTTATACGTTATACGTCATAGGCTATACGTTATACGTTATACTTTATACGTTATACGTTATACGTTATACGTTATACGTTATACGTTATACGTTATACGTTACACGTTATACGTTATACGTTATACGTTATACGTTATACGTTATACGTTACGCGTTATACGTTATACGTTATACGTTATACGTTATACGTTATACGTTATACGTTATACGTTATACGTTATACGTTATACGTTATACGCTATACGTTACATGTTATACGTTATACATTATACGTTATACGTTATACGTTATACGTTATACGTTATACGTTATACGATATACGTCATAGGCTATACGTTATACGATATACGTTATACGTTATACGTTATACGTTATACGTTATACGTTATACGTTATACGTTATACATTATACGTTATACGTTATACGTTATACGTTATACGTTATACGTTATACGTCATAGGTTATACGTTATACGTTATGCGGTATACGTTATACATTATACGTTATACGATATACGTTATACGTTATGCGTCATGCGTTCTTCGTTACACGTTATACGTTATTCGGTATGCGTTATACGTTATACGTTATACGTTATACGTTATACGTTATACGTTATATGTTATACGTTATACGTTATACGTTATACGTTATACGTTATACGTTATACGTTATACGTTATACGTTATACGTTATACGTTATACGTTATACGTTATACGTTATACGTTATACGTTATACGTTATACGTTATACGTTATACGTTATACGTTATTCGTTATACGTTATACGTTATACGTTATACGTTATACGTTATGCGTTATACGTTATACGTTATACGTTATACGTTATACGTTATACGTTATACATTATACGTTATACGTTATACGTTATACGTTATACGTTATACGTCATAGGTTATACGTTATACGTTATGCGGTATACGTTATACATTATACGTTATACGATAAACGTTATACGTTATGCGTTATGCGTTCTTCGTTACACGTTATACGTTATTCGGTATGCGTTATACGTTATACGTTATACGTTATACGTTATACGTTATACGTTATACGTTATACGTTATACGTTATACGTTATACGTTATACGTTATACGTTATACGTTATACGTTATACGTTATACGTTATACGTTATACGTTATACGTTATACGTTATACGTTATACGTTATACTTTATACGTTATATTTCATACGTTATACGTTATACGTTATACGTTATACGTTATACGTTATACGTTACACGTTACACGTTATACCTCATAGGTTATACGTTATACGTTATACGTTATACGTTATACGTTATACGTTATACGATAAACGTTATACGTTATGCGTTATGCGTTCTTCGTTACACGTTATACGTTATTCGGTATGCGTTATACGTTATACGTTATACGTTATACGTTATACGTTATACGTTATACGTTATACGTTATACGTTATACGTTATACGTTATACGTTATACGTTATACGTTATACGTTATACGTTATACGTTATACGTTATACGTTATACGTTATACGTTATACGTTATACGTTATACGTTATACGTTATACGTTATACATTATACGTTATACGTTATACGTTATACGTTATACGTTATACGTTATACGTCATAGGTTATACGTTATACGTTATGCGGTATACGTTATACATTATACGTTATACGTTATACGTTATACGCTATACGTTACATGTTATACGTTATACATTATACGTTATACGTTATACGTTATACGTTATACGTTATACGTTATACGATATACGTCATAGGCTATACGTTATACGATATACGTTATACGTTATACGTTATACGTTATACGTTATACGTTATACGTTATACGTTATACATTATACGTTATACGTTATACGTTATACGTTATACGTTATACGTTATACGTCATAGGTTATACGTTATACGTTATGCGGTATACGTTATACATTATACGTTATACGATATACGTTATACGTTATGCGTCATGCGTTCTTCGTTACACGTTATACGTTATTCGGTATGCGTTATACGTTATACGTTATACGTTATACGTTATACGTTATACGTTATATGTTATACGTTATACGTTATACGTTATACGTTATACGTTATACGTTATACGTTATACGTTATACGTTATACGTTATACGTTATACGTTATACGTTATACGTTATACGTTATACGTTATACGTTATACGTTATACGTTATACGTTATACGTTATTCGTTATACGTTATACGTTATACGTTATACGTTATACGTTATGCGTTATACGTTATACGTTATACGTTATACGTTATACGTTATACGTTATACATTATACGTTATACGTTATACGTTATACGTTATACGTTATACGTCATAGGTTATACGTTATACGTTATGCGGTATACGTTATACATTATACGTTATACGATAAACGTTATACGTTATGCGTTATGCGTTCTTCGTTACACGTTATACGTTATTCGGTATGCGTTATACGTTATACGTTATACGTTATACGTTATACGTTATACGTTATACGTTATACGTTATACGTTATACGTTATACGTTATACGTTATACGTTATACGTTATACGTTATACGTTATACGTTATACGTTATACGTTATACGTTATACGTTATACGTTATACGTTATACTTTATACGTTATATTTCATACGTTATACGTTATACGTTATACGTTATACGTTATACGTTATACGTTACACGTTACACGTTATACCTCATAGGTTATACGTTATACGTTATACGTTATACGTTATACGTTATACGTTATACGTTATACGTCATAGGTTATACGTTATACGTTATACGTTATGCGTTATACGTTATGCGTTATACGTTATACGTTATACGTTATGCGTTATACGTTGTACGATATTCGTTATACGTTATACGTTATACGTTATACGTTATACGTTATACGTTATACGTTTTACGTTATACGTTATACGTTACACGTTATACGTTATACGTTATACGTTATACGTTATACGTTATACGTTATACGTTATACGTTATACGTTATACGTTATACGTTATACGTTATACGTTATACGTTATACGTTATACATTATACGTTATACGTTGTACGTTATACGTTATAAGATGTACGTTATACGTTATACGTTATACGTTATACGTTATACGTTATAAGTTATACGTTATACGTTATACGTTATACGTTGTACGTTATACGTTATACGTTATACATTATACGTTATACGTCATACGTTATACGTTATACGTTATACGTTATACGTTATACGTTATACGTTATACGTTATACGCTATACGTTACATGTTATACGTTATACATTATACGTTATACGTTATACGTTATACGTTATACGTTATACGTCATAGGCTATACGTTATACGATATACGTTATACGTTATACGTTATACGTCATACGTTATACGTTATACGTTATACGTCATAGGTTATACGTTATACGTTATGCGGTATACGTTATACATTATACGTTATACGATATACGTTATACGTTATGCGTTATGCGTTCTTCGTTACACGTTATACGTTATTCGGTATGCGTTATACGTTATACGTTATACGTTATACGTTATACGTTATACGTTATACGTTATACGTTATACGTTATACGTTATACGTTATACGTTATACGTTATACGTTATACGTTATACGCTATACGTTACATGTTATACGTTATACGTAGTATGTAATGCGTCATACGTTTTACGTTATACGTTATACGGTATACGTTATACGTTGTACGTTACGTGTTATACGTTATACGTTATACGTTATACGGTATACGTTATACGTTGTACGTTACATGCTATACGTTATACGTTATACGTTATACGTTATACGATATACGTTATACGTTATACGTTATACGTTATACGTTATACGTTATACGTTATACGTTATACGTTATACGTTATACGTTATACATTATACGTTATACGTTATACGTTATACGTTATACGTTATACGTTACACGTCATAGGTTATACGTTATACGTTATGCGGTATACGTTATACATTATACGTTATACGATATACGTTATACGTTATGCGTCATGCGTTCTTCGTTACACGTTATACGTTATTCGGTATGCGTTATACGTTATACGTTATGCGTTATACGTTATACGTTATACGTTATACGTTATACGTTATACGTTATACGTTATACGTTATACGTTATACGTTATACGTTATACGTTATACGTTATACGTTATACGTTATACGTTATACGTTATACGTTATACGTTATACGTTATACTTTATACGTTATATTTCATACGTTATACGTTATACGTTATACGTTATACGTTATACGTTATACGTTACACGTTACACGTTATACCCCATAGGTTATACGTTATACGTTATACGTTATACGTTATACGTTATACGTTATACGTTATACGTCATAGGTTATACGTTATACGTTATACGTTATGCGTTATACGTTATGCGTTATACGTTATACGTTATACGTTATGCGTTATACGTTGTACGATATTCGTTATACGTTATACGTTATACGTTATACGTTATACGTTATACGTTATACGTTATACGTTATACGTTATACGTTATACTTTATACGTTATATTTCATACGTTATACGTTATACGTTATACGTTATACGTTACACGTTACACGTTATACCTCATAGGTTATACGTTATACGTTATACGTTATACGTTATACGTTATACGTTATACGTTATACGTCATAGGTTATACGTTATACGTTATACGTTATGCGTTATACGTTATGCGTTATACGTTATACGTTATACGTTATGCGTTATACGTTGTACGATATTCGTTATACGTTATACGTTATACGTTATACGTTATACGTTATACGTTATACGTTTTACGTTATACGTTATACGTTACACGTTATACGTTATACGTTATACGTTATACGTTATACGTTATACGTTATACGTTATACGTTATACGTTATACGTTATACGTTATACGTTATACGTTATACGTTATACGTTATACGTTATACATTATACGTTATACGTTGTACGTTATACGTTATAAGATGTACGTTATACGTTATACGTTATACGTTATACGTTATAAGTTATACGTTATACGTTATACGTTATACGTTGTACGTTATACGTTATACGTTATACATTATACGTTATACGTCATACGTTATACGTTATACGTTATACGTTATACGTTATACGTTATACGTTATACGTTATACGCTATACGTTACATGTTATACGTTATACATTATACGTTATACGTTATACGTTATACGTTATACGTTATACGTCATAGGCTATACGTTATACGATATACGTTATACGTTATACGTTATACGTTATACGTTATACGTTATACGTTATACGTCATAGGTTATACGTTATACGTTATGCGGTATACGTTATACATTATACGTTATACGATATACGTTATACGTTATGCGTTATGCGTTCTTCGTTACACGTTATACGTTATTCGGTATGCGTTATACGTTATACGTTATACGTTATACGTTATACGTTATACGTTATACGTTATACGTTATACGTTATACGTTATACGTTATACGTTATACGTTATACGTTATACGTTATACGCTATACGTTACATATTATACGTTATACGTAGTATGTAATGCGTCATACGTTTTACGTTATACGTTATACGGTATACGTTATACGTTGTACGTTACGTGTTATACGTTATACGTTATACGTTATACGGTATACGTTATACGTTGTACGTTACATGCTATACGTTATACGTTATACGTTATACGTTATACGATATACGTTATACGTTATACGTTATACGTTATACGTTATACGTTATACGTTATACGTTATACGCTATACGTTACATGTTATACGTTATACATTATACGTTATACGTTATACGTTATACGTTATACGTTATACGTCATAGGCTATACGTTATACGATATACGTTATACGTTATACGTTATACGTTATACGTTATACGTTATACGTTATACGTTATACGTTATACGTTATACGTTATACGTTATACGTTATACGTTATACGCTATACGTTACATGTTATACGTTATACATTATACGTTATACGTTATACGTTATACGTTATACGTTATACGTCATAGGCTATACGTTATACGATATACGTTATACGTTATACGTTATACGTTATACGTTATACGTTATACGTTATACGTCATAGGTTATACGTTATACGTTATGCGGTATACGTTATACATTATACGTTATACGATATACGTTATACGTTATGCGTTATGCGTTCTTCGTTACACGTTATACGTTATTCGGTATGCGTTATACGTTATACGTTATACGTTATACGTTATACGTTATACGTTATACGTTATACGTTATACGTTATACGTTATACGTTATACGATATACGTTATACGTTATACGTTATACGTTATACGTTATACGTTATACGTTATACGTCATAGGTTATACGTTATACGTTATGCGGTATACGTTATACATTATACGTTATACGATATACGTTATACGTTATGCGTTATGCGTTCTTCGTTACACGTTATACGTTATTCGGTATGCGTTATACGTTATACGTTATACGTTATACGTTATACGTTATACGTTATACGTTATACGTTATACGTTATACGTTATACGTTATACGTTATACGTTATTCGTTATACGTTATACGCTATACGTTACATGTTATACGTTATACGTAGTATGTAATGCGTCATACGTTTTACGTTATACGTTATACGGTATACGTTATACGTTGTACGTTACGTGTTATACGTTATACGTTATACGTTATACGGTATACGTTATACGTTGTACGTTACATGCTATACGTTATACGTTATACGTTATACGTTATACGATATACGTTATACGTTATACGTTATACGTTATACGTTATACGTTATACGTTATACGTTATACGCTATACGTTACATGTTATACGTTATACATTATACGTTATACGTTATACGTTATACGTTATACGTTATACGTCATAGGCTATACGTTATACGATATACGTTATACGTTATACGTTATACGTTATACGTTATACGTTATACGTTATACGTTATACATTATACGTTATACGTTATACGTTATACGTTATACGTTATACGTCATAGGTTATACGTTATACGTTATGCGGTATACGTTGTACATTATACGTTATACGATATACGTTATACGTTATACGTTATACGTTATACGTTATACATTATACGTTATACGTTATACGTTATACGTTATACGTTATACGTTATACGTCATAGGTTATACGTTATACGTTATGCGGTATACGTTATACATTATACGTTATACGATATACGTTATACGTTATGCGTCATGCGTTCTTCGTTACACGTTATACGTTATTCGGTATGCGTTATACGTTATACGTTATGCGTTATACGTTATACGTTATACGTTATACGTTATACGTTATACGTTATACGTTATACGTTATACGTTATACGTTATACGTTATACGTTATACGTTATACGTTATACGTTATACGTTATACGTTATACGTTATACGTTATACGTTATACTTTATACGTTATATTTCATACGTTATACGTTATACGTTATACGTTATACGTTATACGTTATACGTTACACGTTACACGTTATACCTCATAGGTTATACGTTATACGTTATACGTTATACGTTATACGTTATACGTTATACGTTATACGTCATAGGTTATACGTTATACGTTATACGTTATGCGTTATACGTTATGCGTTATACGTTATACGTTATACGTTATGCGTTATACGTTGTACGATATTCGTTATACGTTATACGTTATACGTTATACGTTATACGTTATACGTTATACGTTTTACGTTATACGTTATACGTTACACGTTATACGTTATACGTTATACGTTATACGTTATACGTTATACGTTATACGTTATACGTTATACGTTATACGTTATACGTTATACGTTATACGTTATACGTTATACGTTATACGTTATACATTATACGTTATACGTTGTACGTTATACGTTATAAGGTGTACGTTATACGTTATACGTTATACGTTATACGTTATACGTTATAAGTTATACGTTATACGTTATACGTTATACGTTGTACGTTATACGTTATACGTTATACATTATACGTTATACGTCATACGTTATACGTTATACGTTATAGGTGTTACGTTATACGTCATACGTTATACGTTATTCGTAATACGTTATACGTGATACGTTATACTTTGTACGTTATACGTTATACGTTATACGTTATACATTATACGTTATACGTTATACATTACATGTTATGCGTTATTCGGTATGCGTTATACGTTATACGTTATACGTTATACGTTATACGTTATACGTTATACGTTATACGTTATACGTTATACGTCATAGGTTATACGTTATACGTTATGCGGTATACGTTATACATTATACGTTATACGATATACGTTATACGTTATGCGTTATGCGTTCTTCGTTACACGTTATACGTTATTCGGTATGCGTTATACGTTATACGTTATACGTTATACGTTATACGTTATACGTTATACGTTATACGTTATACGTTATACGTTATACGTTATACGTTATACGTTATACGTTATACGCTATACGTTACATGTTATACGTTATACGTAGTATGTAATGCGTCATACGTTTTACGTTATACGTTATACGGTATACGTTATACGTTGTACGTTACGTGTTATACGTTATACGTTATACGTTATACGGTATACGTTATACGTTGTACGTTACATGCTATACGTTATACGTTATACGTTATACGTTATACGATATACGTTATACGTTATACGTTATACGTTATACGTTATACGTTATACGTTATACGTTATACGCTATACGTTACATGTTCTACGTTATACATTATACGTTATACGTTATACGTTATACATTATACGTTATACGTTATTACCTCATAGGCTATACGTTATACGATATACGTTATACGTTATACGTTATACGTTATACGTTATACGTTATACGTTATACGTTATACATTATACGTTATACGTTATACGTTATACGTTATACGTTATACGTCATAGGTTATACGTTATACGTTATGCGGTATACGTTGTACATTATACGTTATACGATATACGTTATACGTTATGCGTTATGCGTTCTTCGTTACACGTTATACGTTATTCGGTATGCGTTATACGTTATACGTTATACGTTATACGTTATACGTTATACGTTATACGTTATACGTTATACGTTATACGTTATACGTTATACGTTATACGTTATACGTTATACGTTATACGTTATACGTTATACGTTATACGTTATACGTTATACGTTATACGTTATACGTTATACGTTATACGTTATACGTTATACGTTATACGTTATACGTTATACGTTATACGTTATACGTTATACGTTATACGTTATACGTTATACGTTATACGTTATACGTTATACGTTATACGTTATACGTTATACGTTATACGTTATACGTTATACGTTATACGTTATACGTTATACGTTATACGTTATACGTTATACGTTATACGTTATACGTTATACGTTATACGTTATACGTTATACGTTATACGTTATACGTTATACGTTATACGTTATGCGGTATACGTTATACATTATACGTTATACGATAAACGTTATACGCTATGCGTTATGCGTTCTTCGTTACACGTTATACGTTATTCGGTATGCGTTATACGTTATACGTTATACGTTATACGTTATACGTTATACGTTATACGTTATACGTTATACGTTATACGTTATACGTTATACGTTATACGTTATACGTTATACGTTATACGTTATACGTTATACGTTATACGTTATACGTTATACGTTATACGTTATACGTTATACGTTATACGTTATACGTTATACGTTATACGTTATACGTTATACGTTATACGTTATACGTTATACGTTATACGTTGTACGTTATACGTTATACGTTATACGTTATACGTTATACGTTATACGTTATACGTTATACGTTATACGTTATACGTTATGCGGTATACGTTATACATTATACGTTATACGATAAACGTTATACGCTATGCGTTATGCGTTCTTCGTTACACGTTATACGTTATTCGGTATGCGTTATACGTTATACGTTATACGTTATACGTTATACGTTATACGTTATACGTTATACGTTATACGTTATACGTTATACGTTATACGTTATACGTTATACGTTATACGTTATACGTTATACGTTATACGTTATACGTTATACGTTATACGTTATACGTTATACGTTATACGTTATACGTTATACGTTATACTTTATACGTTATATTTTATACGTTATACGTTATACGTTATACGTTATACGTTATACGTTATACGTTACACGTTACACGTTATACCTCATAGGTTATACGTTATACGTTATACGTTATACGTTATACGTTATACGTTATACGTTATACGTCATAGGTTATACGTTATACGTTATACGTTATGCGTTATACGTTATGCGTTATACGTTATACGTTATACGTTATGCGTTATACGTTGTACGATATTCGTTATACGTTATACGTTATTAGTTATACGTTATACGGTATACGTCATACGTTGTATGTTACATGTTATAAGTTATACGTTATACGTTACACGACATACGTTATACGTTAAACGTTATACGTTATACGTTATACGTTATACGTTATACGTTATACGTTATACGTTATACGTTATACGTTATACGTTATACGTTATACGTTATACGTTATACGTTATACGTTATACGTTATACGTTATACGTTATACGTTATACGTTATACGTTATACGTTATACGTTATACGTTATACGTTATACGTTATACGTTATACGTTATACGTTATACGTTATACGTTATACGTTATACGTTATACGTTATACGTTATACGTTATACGTTATACGTTATACGTTATACGTTATACGTTATACGTTATACGTTATACGTTATACGTTATACGTTATACGTTATACGTTATACGTTATACGTTATACGTTATACGTTATACGTTATACGTTATACGTTATACGTTATACGTTATACGTTATACGTTATACGTTATTAGTTATACGTTATACGTTATACGTTATACGTTATACGTTATACGTTATACGTTATACGTTATACGTTATACGTTATACGTTATACGTTATACGTTATACGTTATACGTTATACGTTATACGTTATACGTTATACGTTATACGTTATACGTTATACGTTATACGTTATACGTTATACGTTATACATTATACGTTATACGTTATACGTTATACGTTATACGTTATACGTCATAGGTTATACGTTATACGTTATGCGGTATACGTTGTACATTATACGTTATACGATATACGTTATACGTTATGCGTTATGCGTTCTTCGTTACACGTTATACGTTATTCGGTATGCGTTATACGTTATACGTTATACGTTATACGTTATACGTTATACGTTATACGTTATACGTTATACGTTATACGTTATACGTTATACGTTATACGTTATACGTTATACGTTATACGTTATACGTTATACGTTATACGTTATACGTTATACGTTATACGTTATACGTTATACGTTATACGTTATACGTTATACGTTATACGTTATACGTTATACGTTATACGTTATACGTTATACGTTATACGTTATACGTTATACGTTATACGTTATACGTTATACGTTATACGTTATACGTTATACGTTATACGTTATACGTTATACGTTATACGTTATACGTTATACGTTATACGTTATACGTTATACGTTATGCGGTATACGTTATACATTATACGTTATACGATAAACGTTATACGCTATGCGTTATGCGTTCTTCGTTACACGTTATACGTTATTCGGTATGCGTTATACGTTATACGTTATACGTTATACGTTATACGTTATACGTTATACGTTATACGTTATACGTTATACGTTATACGTTATACGTTATACGTTATACGTTATACGTTATACGTTATACGTTATACGTTATACGTTATACGTTATACGTTATACGTTATACGTTATACGTTATACGTTATACGTTATACGTTATACGTTATACGTTATACGTTATACGTTATACGTTATACGTTATACGTTATACTTTATACGTTATATTTTATACGTTATACGTTATACGTTATACGTTATACGTTATACGTTATACGTTACACGTTACACGTTATACCTCATAGGTTATACGTTATACGTTATACGTTATACGTTATACGTTATACGTTATACGTTATACGTCATAGGTTATACGTTATACGTTATACGTTATGCGTTATACGTTATGCGTTATACGTTATACGTTATACGTTATGCGTTATACGTTGTACGATATTCGTTATACGTTATACGTTATTAGTTATACGTTATACGGTATACGTCATACGTTGTATGTTACATGTTATAAGTTATACGTTATACGTTACACGACATACGTTATACGTTAAACGTTATACGTTATACGTTATACGTTATATGTTATACGTTATACATTATACGTTATACGTTATACGTTATACGTTATACGTTATACGTTATACGGTATACGTTATACGTTATACGTTATACGTTATACGTTATACGTTATACGTTATAGGTTATACGTTATACGTTATACGTTATACGTTATACGTTATACGTTATACGTTATACGTTATACGTTATACGTTATACGTTATACGTTATACGATATTAGTTATACGTTATTAGTTATACGTTATACGGTATACGTTATACGTTATACGTTATACGTTATACGTTATACGTTATACGTTATACGTTATACGTTATACGTTATACGTTATACGTTATACGTTATACGTTATACGTTATACGTTATACGTTATACGTTATACGTTATACGTTATACGTTATACGTTATACGTTATACTTTATACGTTATATTTTATACGTTATACGTTATACGTTATACGTTATACGTTATACGTTATACGTTACACGTTACACGTTATACCTCATAGGTTATACGTTATACGTTATACGTTATACGTTATACGTTATACGTTATACGTTATACGTCATAGGTTATACGTTATACGTTATACGTTATGCGTTATACGTTATGCGTTATACGTTATACGTTATACGTTATGCGTTATACGTTGTACGATATTCGTTATACGTTATACGTTATTAGTTATACGTTATACGGTATACGTCATACGTTGTATGTTACATGTTATAAGTTATACGTTATACGTTACACGACATACGTTATACGTTAAACGTTATACGTTATACGTTATACGTTATATGTTATACGTTATACATTATACGTTATACGTTATACGTTATACGTTATACGTTATACGTTATACGGTATACGTTATACGTTATACGTTATACGTTATACGTTATACGTTATACGTTATAGGTTATACGTTATACGTTATACGTTATACGTTATACGTTATACGTTATACGTTATACGTTATACGTTATACGTTATACGTTATACGTTATACGATATTAGTTATACGTTATTAGTTATACGTTATACGGTATACGTTATACGTTGTACGTTACATGTTATAAGTTATACGTTATACGTTATACGATATACGTTATACGTTAAACGTTATACGTTATACGTTATACGTTATACGTTATACGTTATACGTTATGCGTTATACGTTATTAGTTATACATTATACGTTATACGTTATACGTTATACGTTATACGTTATACGTCATAGGTTATACGTTATACGTTATGCGGTATACGTTATACATTATACGTTATACGATAAACGTTATACGTTATGCGTTATGCGTTCTTCGTTACCCGTTATACGTTATTCGGTATGCGTTATACGTTATACGTTATACGTTATACGTTATACGTTATACGTTATACATTACATGTTATGCGTTATTCGGTATGCGTTATACGTTATACGTTATACGTTATACGTTATACGTTATACGTTATACGTTATACGTTATAGGTTATACGTTATACGTTATACGTTATACGTTATACGTTATACGTTATACGTTATACGTTACGCGTTATACGTTATACGTCATAGGTTATATGTTATACGTTATGCGTTATACGTTATACATTATACGTTATACGATATACGTTATACGTTATGCGTTATACGTTATTAGTTATACATTATACGTTATACGTTATACGTTATACGTTATACGTTATACGTTATACGTTATACGTTACGCGTTATACGTTATACGTCATAGGTTATACGTTATACGTTATGCGTTATACGTTATACATTATACGTTATACGATATACGTTATACGTTATGCGTTATACGTTATTAGTTATACATTATACGTTATACGTTATACGTTATACGTTATACGTTATACGTCATAGGTTATACGTTATACGTTATGCGGTATACGTTATACATTATACGTTATACGATAAACGTTATACGTTATGCGTTATGCGTTCTTCGTTACCCGTTATACGTTATTCGGTATGCGTTATACGTTATACGTTATACGTTATACGTTATACGTTATACGTTATACATTACATGTTATGCGTTATTCGGTATGCGTTATACGTTATACGTTATACGTTATACGTTATACGTTATACGTTATACGTTATACGTTATACGTTATACGTCATAGGTTATACGTTATACGTTATGCGGTATACGTTATACATTATACGTTATACGATATACGTTATACGTTATGCGTTATGCGTTCTTCGTTACACGTTATACGTTATTCGGTATTCGTTATACGTTATACGTTATACGTTATACGTTATACGTTATACGTTATACGTTATACGTTATACGTTATACGTTATACGTTATACGTTATACGTTATACGTTATACGCTATACGTTACATGTTATACGTTATACGTAGTATGTAATGCGTCATACGTTTTACGTTATACGTTATACGGTATACGTTATACGTTGTACGTTACGTGTTATACGTTATACGTTATACGTTATACGGTATACGTTATACGTTGTACGTTACATGCTATACGTTATACGTTATACGTTATACGTTATACGATATACGTTATACGTTATACGTTATACGTTATACGTTATACGTTATACGTTATACGTTATACGCTATACGTTACATGTTATACGTTATACATTATACGTTATACGTTATACGTTATACGTTATACGTTATACGTCATAGGCTATACGTTATACGATATACGTTATACGTTATACGTTATACGTTATACGTTATACGTTATACGTTATACGTTATACATTATACGTTATACGTTATACGTTATACGTTATACGTTATACGTCATAGGTTATACGTTATACGTTATGCGGTATACGTTGTACATTATACGTTATACGATATACGTTATACGTTATGCGTTATGCGTTCTTCGTTACACGTTATACGTTATTCGGTATGCGTTATACGTTATACGTTATACGTTATACGTTATACGTTATACGTTATACGTTATACGTTATACGTTATACGTTATACGTTATACGTTATACGTTATACGTTATACGTTATACGTTATACGTTATACGTTATACGTTATACGTTTAACGTTATACGTTATACGTTATACGTTATACGTTATACGTTATACGTTATACGTTATACGTTATACGTTATACGTTATACGTTATACGTTATACGTTATACGTTATACGTTATACGTTATACGTTATACGTTATACGTTATACGTTATACGTTATACGTTATACGTTATACGTTATACGTTATACGTTATACGTTATACGTTATACGTTATACGTTATACGTTATACGTTATACGTTATACGTTATACGTTATACGTTATACGTAATACCTTATACGTTATACGTTATACGTTATACGTTATACGTTATACGTTATACGTCATAGGTTATACGTTATACGTTATGCGGTATACGTTATACATTATACGTTATACGATAAACGTTATACGCTATGCGTTATGCGTTCTTCGTTACACGTTATACGTTATTCGGTATGCGTTATACGTTATACGTTATACGTTATACTTTATACGTTATACGTTATACGTTATACGTTATACGTTATACGTTATACGTTATACGTTATACGTTATACGTTATACGTTATACGTTATACGTTATACGTTATACGTTATACGTTATACGTTATACGTTATACGTTATACGTTATACGTTATACGTTATACGTTATACGTTATACGTTATACGTTATACTTTATTCGTTATATTTTATACGTTATACGTTATACGTTATACGTTATACGTTACACGTTACACGTTATACCTCATAGGTTATACGTTATACGTTATACGTTATACGTTATACGTTATACGTTATACGTTATACGTCATAGGTTATACGTTATACGTTATACGTTATGCGTTATACGTTATGCGTTATACGTTATACGTTATACGTTATGCGTTATACGTTGTACGATATTCGTTATACGTTATACGTTATTAGTTATACGTTATACGGTATACGTCATACGTTGTATGTTACATGTTATAAGTTATACGTTATACGTTACACGACATACGTTATACGTTAAACGTTATACGTTATACGTTATACGTTATATGTTATACGTTATACATTATACGTTATACGTTATACGTTATACGTTATACGTTATACGTTATACGGTATACGTTATACGTTATACGTTATACGTTATACGTTATACGTTATACGTTATACGTTATACGTTATACGTTATACGTTATACGTTATACGTTATACGTTATACGTTATACGTTATACGTTATACGTTATACGTTATACGTTATACGTTATACGATATTAGTTATACGTTATTAGTTATACGTTATACGGTATACGTTATACGTTGTACGTTACATGTTATAAGTTATACGTTATACGTTATACGATATACGTTATACGTTAAACGTTATACGTTATACGTTATACGTTATACGTTATACGTTATACATTATACGTTATACGTTATACGTTATACGTTATACGTTATACGTTATACGTTATACGTTATACGTTATACGTTATACGTTATACGTTATACGTTATACGTTATACGTTATACGTTATACGTTATACGTTATACGTTATACGTTATACGTTATACGTTATACGTTATACGTTATACGTTATACGTTATACGTTATACGTTATACGTTATACGTTAAACGTTACGCGTTATACGTTACGCGTTATACGTTATACGTTATACGTTATACGTTATACGTTATACGATATACGTTATACGTTATACGTTGTACGTTGTACGTTATACGTTGTACGTTATACGTTATACGTTATACGTTATACGTTATACGTTATACGTTATACGTTATACGTTATACGTTATACGTTATACGTTATACGTTATACGCTATACGTTATACGTTATACGTTATACGTTATACGTTATACGTTATACGTTACGCGTTATACGTCATAGGTTATACGTTATACGTTATGCGTTATACGTTATACATTATACGTTATACGATATACGTTATACGTTATGCGTTATACGTTATTAGTTATACATTATACGTTATACGTTATACGTTATACGTTATACGTTATACGATATACGTTATACGTTACGCGTTATACGTTATACGTCATAGGTTATACGTTATACGTTATGCGTTATACGTTATACATTATACGTTATACGATATACGTTATACGTTATGCGTTATACGTTATTAGTTATACATTATACGTTATACGTTATACGTTATACGTTATACGTTATACGTTATACGTTATACGTTATACGTTATACGTTATACGTTATACGTTATACGTTATACGTTATACGTTATACGTTATACGTTATACGTCATAGGTTATACGTTATACGTTATGCGTTATACGGTATACATTATACGTTATACGATATACGTTATACGCTATGCGTTATGCGTTCTTCGTTACACGTTATACGTTATTCGGTATGCGTTATACGTTATACGTTATACGTTATACGTTATACGTTATACGTTATACGTTATACGTTATACGTTATACGTTATACGATATACGTTATACGTTATACGTTATACGTTATACGTTATACGTTGTACATCATACGTTATACGTTATACGTTATACGTTAAACGTTATACGTTATACGTTATACGTTATACGTTATACGTTATACGTTATACGTTATACGTTATACGTTATACGTTATACGTTATACGTTATACGTTATACGTTATACGCTATACGTTACATGTTATACGTTATACATTATACGTTATACGTTATACGTTATACGTTATACGTTATACGTTATACGTTATACGTTATACGTTATACGTTATACGTTATACGTTATACGCTATACGTTACATGTTATACGTTATACATTATACGTTATACGTTATACGTTATACGTTATACGTTATACGTTATACGTTATACGTCATAGGCTATACGTTATACGTTATACGTTATACGTTATACGTTATACGTTATACGTTATAAGTTTTACGTTATACGATATACGTTATACGTTATACGTTATACGTTATACGTTATACGTTATACGTTATACGTTATACGTTATACGTTATACGTTATACGTTATACGTTATACGTTATACGTTATACGTTATACGTTATACGTTATACGTTATACGTTATACATTGTACGTTATACGTTATAAGTTGTACGTTATACGATATACGTTATACGTTATTCTTTATACGTTATACGTTATTCTTTATACGTTCTTCGTTACACGTTATACGTTATACGTTATACGTTATACGTTTTACGTTATTCGTTATACGTTATACGTTATACGATATACGTTATACGTTATACGTTATACGTTATACGTTATACGTTATACGTTATACGTTATACGTTATACGTTATACTTTATACGTTATACGTTATACGTTATACGTTAGACGTTATACGTTATACGTTATACGTTATACGTTATACGTTATACGTTATACGTTATACGTTATACGCAATACGTTATACGTTATACGTTATACTTTATACGTTATACGTTATACGTTATACGTTATACGTTATACGTTATACGTTATACGTTATACGTTATACGTTATACGTTATACGTTATACGTTATACGTTATACGTTATACGTTATACGTTATACGTTATACGTTATACGTTATACGTTATACGTTATACGTTATACGTTATACGTTATACGTTATACGTTATACGTTATACGTTGTACGTTATACGTTATAAGTTGTACGTTATACGATATACGTTATACGTTATTCTTTATACGTTCTTCGTTACACGTTATACGTTATACGTTATACGTTATACGTTTTACGTTATTCGTTATACGTTATACGTTATACGATATACGTTATACGTTATACGTTATTCGTTATACGTTATACGTTATACGTTATACGTTATACGTTATACGTTATACGTTATACGTTATACTTTATACGTTATACGTTATACGTTATACGTTATACGTTATACGTTATACGTTATACGTTATACGTTATACGTTATACGTTATACGTTATACGTTATACTTTATACGTTATACGTTATACGTTATACGTTATACGTTATACGTTATACGTTATACGATATACGTTATACGTTATACGTTATACGTTATACGCTATACGTTATACGTTATACGTTATACGTTATACGTTATACGTTATACGTTATACGTTATACGTTATACGTTATACGTTATACGTTATACGTTATACGTTATACGTTATACGTTATACGTTATACGTTATACGTTATACGTTATACGTTATACGTTATACGTTATACTTTATACGTTATACGTTATACGTTATACGTTATACGTTATACGTTATACGTTATACGTTATACGTTATACGTTATACGTTATACGTTGTACGTTATACGTTATAAGTTGTACGTTATACGATATACGTTATACGTTTTTCGGTATACGTACTTCGTTACACGTTATACGTTATACGTTATACGTTATTCGTTTTACGATATACGATGTACGTTATACGTTACACGATATACGTTATACGTTATACTTTATACGTTATAGGGGTTACGTTATACGTTATACGTTATACGTTATTCGTACTACGTTACACGTGATACGTTATACTTTGTACGTTATACGTTATACGTTATACGTTATACGTTATACGTTATACGTTATACGTTATACGTTATACGTTATACGTTATACGTTATACGTTATACGTTATACTTTATACGTTATACGTTATACGTTATACGTTATACGTTATACGTTATACGTTACATGTTAAGCGTTATACGTTTTACGTTATTCGTTATACGTTCTTCGTTACACGTTATACGTTATACGTTATGCGTTATACGTTTTACGTTATTCGTGATACGTCATACGTTATACGTCATACTGTATACGTTATACGTTATACGTTATACGTTATACGTTATACGTTATACGTTATACGTTATACGTTATACGTTATACGTTATACGTTATACGTTATACGTTATACGTCATACGTTATACGTTATACGTTATACGTTATACGTTATACGTTATACGTTATACGATATACGTTATACGTTATACGTTATACGTCATAGGTTATACGCTATACGTTATTCTTTATGCGTTATACGTTATACGATATACGTTATACGTTATACGGTATACGATATACGTTATGCGTTATACGTTTTACGTTATACGTTATACCTTATACGTTATACGTTATACGTTATACGTTATACGTTATACGTTATACGTTATACGTTATACGTTACATGTTAAGCGTTATACGTTTTACGTTATTCGTTATACGTTCTTCGTTACACGTTATACGTTATACGTTATGCGTTATACGTTTTACGTTATTCGTGATACGTCATACGTTATACGTCATACTGTATACGTTATACGTTATACGTTATACGTTATACGTTATACGTTATACGTTATACGTTATACGTTATACGTTATACGTTATACGTTATACGTTATACGTCATACGTTATACGTTATACGTTATACGTTATACGTTATACGTTATACGTTATACGATATACGTTATAAGTTATACGTTATACGTCATAGGTTATACGCTATACGTTATTCTTTATGCGTTATACGTTATACGATATACGTTATACGTTATACGGTATACGATATACGTTATGCGTTATACGTTTTACGTTATTCGTTATACGTTATACGTTATACGTTATACGTTATACGTTATTCTTTATGCGTAATACGTTATACGATATACGTTATACGTTATACGGTATACGATATACGTTATGCGTTATACGTTTTACGTTATACGTTATACGTTATACGTTATACGTTATACGTTATACGTTATACGTTATACGTTATACGGTATACGTTATACGTTATACGTTATACGTTATACGTTATACGTTATACGTTATACGTTATACGTTATACGATATACGTTATACGTTATACGTTATACGTTATACGTCATAGGTTATACGTTATACGTTATTCTTTATGCGTTATACGTTATACGATATACGTTATACGTTATACGTTATACGTTATACGTTATACGTTATACGTTATACGTTATACGTTATACGTTATACGTTATACGTTATACGTTATACGTTATACGTTATACGTTATACGTTATACGTTATACGTTATACGTTATACGTTATACGTTATACGTTATACGTTATACGTTATACGTGATACGTTATACGTTATACGTTATAGGTTATACGTTATACGTTATACGTTATACGTTATACGTTATACGTTATACGTTATACGTTATACGTTATACGTTATACGTTATACGTTATACGTTATACGTTATACGTTATACGTTATACGTTATACGTTATACTTTATACGTTATACGTTATACGTTATACGTTATACGTCATAGGTTATACGTTATACGTTATACGTTATACGTTATGCGTTTTACGTTATACGTTATGCGTTATACGTTATACGTTATACGTTATACGTTATACGTTATACGTTATACGTTATACGTTATACGTTATACGATATACGTTATACGTTATACGTTATACGTTATACGTCATAGGTTATACGTTATACGTTATTCTTTATGCGTTATACGTTATACGATATACGTTATACGTTATACGGTATACGATATACGTTATGCGTTATACGTTTTACGTTATACGTTATACCTTATACGTTATACGTTATACGTTATACGTTATACGTTATACGTTATACGTTATACGTTATACGTTATACGTTACATGTTAAGCGTTATACGTTTTACGTTATTCGTTATACGTTCTTCGTTACACGTTATACGTTATACGTTATGCGTTATACGTTTTACGTTATTCGTGATACGTCATACGTTATACGTCATACGGTATACGTTATACGTTATACGTTATACGGTATACGTTATACGTTATACGTTATACGTTATACGTTGTACGTTATACGTTATACGTTAAACGGTATACGTTATACGTTATACGTTATACGTTATACGTTATACGTTATACGTTATACGTTATACGTTATACGTTATACGTTTTACGATATACGTTATACGTTATACGTTCTACCTTATACGTTATACGTTATACGTTATACGTTATACGTTATACGTTATACGTTATACGTTATACGTTATACGTTATACGTTATACGTTATACTTTATACGTTATACGTTATACGTTATACGTTATACGTCATAGGTTATACGTTATACGTTATACGTTATACGTTATGCGTTTTACGTTATACGTTATGCGTTATACGTTATACGTTATACGTTATACGTTATACGTTATACGTTATACGTTATACGTTATACGATATACGTTATACGTTATACGTTATACGTTATACGTCATAGGTTATACGTTATACGTTATTCTTTATGCGTTATACGTTATACGATATACGTTATACGTTATACGGTATACGATATACGTTATGCGTTATACGTTTTACGTTATACGTTATACCTTATACGTTATACGTTATACGTTATACGTTATACGTTATACGTTATACGTTATACGTTATACGTTATACGTTACATGTTAAGCGTTATACGTTTTACGTTATTCGTTATACGTTCTTCGTTACACGTTATACGTTATACGTTATGCGTTATACGTTTTACGTTATTCGTGATACGTCATACGTTATACGTCATACGGTATACGTTATACGTTATACGTTATACGGTATACGTTATACGTTATACGTTATACGTTATACGTTGTACGTTATACGTTATACGTTAAACGGTATACGTTATACGTTATACGTTATACGTTATACGTTATACGTTATACGTTATACGTTATACGTTATACGTTATACGTTTTACGATATACGTTATACGTTATACGTTCTACCTTATACGTTATACGTTATACGTTATACGTTATACGTTATACGTTATACGTTCTACGTTATACGATATACGTTATACGTTATTCGTTATACGTTCTTCGTTACACGTTATACGTTATACGTTATGCGTCATACGTTATACGTCATAGGTTATACGTTATACGTTATACGTTATACGTTATACGTTATACGTTATACGTTATTCGTTATACGTTATACGGTATACGTTATACGTTATACGTTATACGTTATACGTTATACGTTATACGTTATACGTTTTACGATATACGTTATACGTTATACGTTCTACCTTATACGTTATACGTTATACGTTATACGTTATACGTTATACGTTATACGTTCTACGTTATACGATATACGTTATACGTTATTCGTTATACGTTCTTCGTTACACGTTATACGTTATACGTTATACGTTATACGTTATACGTTATGCGTTACACGTTATACGTTTTACGTTATTCGTTATACGTTATACGTTATACGTTATTCTTTATACGTTATACGTTATACGTTATTCTTTATACGTCATACGTTATACGTTTTACGATATACGTTATAAGTTATACGTTATACGTTATACGGTATACGTTATACGTTATACGTTATACGTTGTACGTTATACGTTATACGTTCTACGTTATACGATATACGTTATACGTTATTCGTTATACGTTCTTCGTTACACGATATACGTTATACGTTATACGTTCTACGTTATACGATATACGTTATACGTTATTCGTTATACGTTCTTCGTTACACGTTATACGTTATACGTTATGCGTTATACGTTTTACGTTATTCGTTATACGTTATACGTTATACGTTATACGTTATACGTTTTACGATATACGTTATACGTTATACGTTCTACGTTATACGTAATATGTAATGCGTCATACGTTTTACGTTATTCGTTATACGTTATACGTTATACGTTATACGTTATACGTTATACGTTATACGTTATACGTTATACGTTATACGTTATACGTAATACGTTATACGTTTTACGTTATACGTTATACGTTATACGTTATACGTTATACGTTATACGTTATACGTTATACGTTATACGTTTTACGATATACGTTATACGTTATACGTTCTACGTTATACGTAATATGTAATGCGTCATACGTTTTACGTTATTCGTTATACGTTATACGTTATACGTTATACGTTATACGTTATACGTAATATGTAATGCGTCATACGTTTTACGTTATTCGTTATACGTTATACGTTATACGTTATACGTTATACGTTATACGTTATACGTTATACGTTATACGTTATACGTTATACGTAATACGTTATACGTTTTACGTTATACTTTATACGTTAAACGTTATACGTTATACGTTATACGTTATACGTTATACGTTATACATTTTACGATATACGTTATACGTTATACGTTCTACGTTATACGCTATACGTTATACGTTATACGTTATACGTTATACGTTATACGTTATACGTTATACGTTATACGTTATACGTTATACGTTATACGTTATACGTTATACGTTATACGTTATACGTTATACGTTCTACGTTCTACGTTATACGATATACGTTATACGTTATTCGTTATACGTTCTTCGTTACACGTTATACGTTATACGTTATGCGTTATACGTTATACGTTATGCGTTACACGTTATACGTTTTACGTTATTCGTTATACGTTATACGTTATACGTTGTTCTTTATACGTTATACGTTATACGTTATTCTTTATACGTCATACGTTATACGTTTTACGATATACGTTATAAGTTATACGTTATACGTTATACGGTATACGTTATACGTTATACGTTATACGTTATACGTTGTACGTTATACGTTATACGTTAAACGGTATACGTTATACGTTATACGTTATACGTTATACGTTATACGTTATACGTTATACGTTATACGTTATACGATATACCTTATACGTTATTCGTTATACGTTCTTCGTTACACGTTATACGTTATACGTTATTCGTTATACGTTATACGTTATACGTTATACGTTTTACGTTATACGTTATACGTTATACGTTATACGTTATACGTTATACGTTATACGTTATACGTTATACGTTATACGTTCTACGTTATACGATATACGTTATACGTTATTCGTTATACGTTCTTCGTTACACGTTATACGTTATACGTTATGCGTTATACGTTATACGTTATGCGTTACACGTTATACGTTTTACGTTATTCGTTATACGTTAAACGTTATACGTTATTCTTTATACGTTATACGTTATACGGTATACGTTATACGTTATACGTTATACGTTATACGTTGTACGTTATACGTTATACGTTAAACGGTATACGTTATACGTTATACGTTATACGTTATACGTTATACGTTATACGTTATACGTTATACGTTTTACGATATACGTTATACGTTATACGTTCTACGTTATACGATATACCTTATACGTTATTCGTTATACGTTCTTCGTTACACGTTATACGTTATACGTTATGCGTTATACGTTATACGTTTTACGTTATTCGTTATACGTTATACGTTATACGTTATTCTTTATACGTTATACGTTATACGTTATTCTTTATACGTCATACGTTATACGTTTTACGATATACGTTATAAGTTATACGTTATACGTTATACGGTATACGTTATACGTTATACGTTATACGTTATACGTTATACGTTATACGTTATACGTTATACGTTATACGTTATACGTTATACGTTATACGTTATACGTTATACGTTTTACGATATACGTTATACGTTATACGTTATACGTTATACGTTTTACGATATACGTTATACGTTATACGTTCTACGTTATACGTAATATGTAATGCGTCATACTTTTCACGTTATTCGTTATACGTTATACGTTATACGTTATACGTTATACGTTATACGTTATACGTTATACGTTATACGTTATACGTTATACGTTATACGTAATACGTTATACGTTTTACGTTATACGTTATACGTTATACGTTATACGTTATACGTTATACGTTATACGTTATACGTTATACATTTTACGATATACGTTATACGTTATACGTTCTACGTTATACGTAATATGTAATGCGTCATACGTTTTACGTTATTCGTTATACGTTATACGTTATACGTTATACGTTATACGTTATACGTTATACGTTATACGTCATACGTTATACGTTATACGTTATACGTTATACGTTATACGTTAT
The DNA here is from genome assembly GCF_051014685.1 of Ptiloglossa arizonensis. Taxonomy (NCBI): domain Eukaryota; kingdom Metazoa; phylum Arthropoda; class Insecta; order Hymenoptera; family Colletidae; genus Ptiloglossa; species Ptiloglossa arizonensis. The sequence goes on along the minus strand of NW_027478420.1, from coordinate 829,663 downwards.
ACGTTATACGTTATACGTTATACGTTATACGTTATACGTTATACGTTATACGATATACGTTATACGTTATTCGTTCTACGTTCTTCGTTACACGTTATACGTTATACGTTATGCGTTATTCCTTATACGTTATACGTTATACGTTATTCTTTATACGTCATACGTTATACGTTTTACGATATACGTTATAAGTTATACGTTATACGTTATACGGTATACGTTATACGTTATACGTTATACGTTATACGTTATACGTTATACGTTATACGTTATACGTTATACGTTATACGTTATACGTTATACGTTATACGTTATACGTTATACGTTATACGTTATACGTTATACGTTATACGTTATACGTTATACGTTATACGTTTTACGATATACGTTATACGTTATACGTTCTACGTTCTACGTTATACGTTATACGTTATACGTTATACGTTATACGTTATACGTTATACGTTATACGTTATACGTTATACGTGATACGTTATACGTTACATGTTATGCGTTATACGTTTTACGTTATTCGTTATACGTTCTTCGTTACACGTTATACGTTATAGGTTATACGTTATACGTTATACTTTATACGTTATACGTTATACGTTATACGTTATACGTCATAGGTTATACGTTATACGTTATACGTTATACGTTATACGTTATACGTTATACGTTATACGTTATACATTATACGTTACATGTTAAGCGTTATACGTTTTACGTTATTCGTTATACGTTCTTCGTTACACGTTATACGTTATACGTTATGCGTTATACGTTTTACGTTATTCGTGATACGTCATACGTTATACGTCATACGGTATACGTTATACGTTATACGTTATACGTTATACGTTATACGTTATACGTTATACGTTATACGTTATACGTTATACGTTATACGTTATACGTTATACGTTATACGTTATACGTTATACGTCATACGTTATACGTTATACGTTATACGTTATACGTTATACGATATACGTTAAACGTTATACGTTATACGTCATAGGTTATACGTTATACGTTATTCTTTATGCGTTATACGTTATACGATATACGTTATACGTTATACGGTATACGATATATGTTATGCGTTATACGTTTTACGTTATTCGTTATACGTTATACGTTATACGTTATACGTTATACGTTATTCTTTATGCGTTATACGTTATACGATATACGTTACACGTTATACGGTATACGATATACGTTATGCGTTATACGTTTTACGTTATACGTTATACGTTATACGTTATACGTTATACGTTATACGTTATACGTTATACGTTATACGTTATACGTTATACGTTATACGTTATACGTTATACGTTATACGTTATACGTTATACGTTATACGTTATACGTTATACGTAATACGTTATACGTTATACGTTATACGTTATACGTTATACGTTATACGTTATACGTTATACGTTATACGTTATACGTTATACGTTATACGTTATACGTTATACGTTATACGGTATACGTTATACGTTATACGTTATACGTTATACGTTATACGTTATACGTTATACGTTATACGTTTTACGATATACGTTATACGTTATACGTTCTACAATATACGTTATACGTTATACGTTATACGTTATACGTTATACGTTCTACGTTATACGATATACGTTATACGTTATTCGTTATACGTTCTTCGTTACACGTTATACGTTATACGTTATGCGTTATACGTTTTACGTTATTCGTTATACGTTATACGTTATACGTTATACGTTATACGTTATACATTTTACGATATACGTTATACGTTATACGTTCTACGTTATACGTAATATGTAATGCGTCATACGTTTTACGTTATTCGTTATACGTTATACGTTATACGTTATTCTTTATACGTTATACGTTATACGTTATTCTTTATACGTCATACGTTATACGTTTTACGATATACGTTGTACGTTATACGTTATACGTTATACGTTATACGTTATACGTTATACGTTATACGTTATACGTTATACGTTATACGTTATACGTTATACGTTATACGTTATACGTTATACGTTATACGTTATACGTTATACGTTATCCGTTATACGTTATACGTTATGCGTTATACGTTCTACGTTATACGTTATACGTTATACGTTATACGTCATAGGTTATACGTTATACGTTATACGTTATACGTTATTCGTTATACGTTATACGTCATAGGTTATACGTTATACGTTATGCGTCATACGTTTTACGTTATACGTTATTCGTTATACGTTATACGTTATACGTTATACGTTATACGTTATACGTTATACGTTATACGTTATACGTTATACGTTATACGTTATACGTCATAGGTTATACGTTATACGTTATACGTCATACGTTTTACGTTATACGTTATTCGTTATACGTTATACGTTATACGTTATTCGTTATACGTTCTTCGTTACACGTTATACGTTATACATTATGCGTTATACGTTTTGCGTTATTCGTTATACGTTATACGTTATACGTTATAGGTTATACGTTATACGTTATACGTTATAGGTTATACGTTATACGTTATACGTTATACTTTATTCGTTGTACCTTATACGTTATACGTTATACGTTATACGGTATACGATATACGTTATACGTTATACGTTATACGTTATCCGTTATACGTTATACGTTATACGTTATACGTTATACGTTATACGTCATACGTTATACGTTATACGTTATACGTTATACGTTTTACGTTATACGATATACGTTATACGTTATACGTTATACGTTATACGTCATAGGTTATACGTTATACGTTATTCTTTATGCGTTATACGTTATACGATATACGTTATACGATATACGGTATACGATATACGTTATGCGTTATACGTTTTACGTTATACGTTATACGTTATACGTTATACGTTATACGTTACATGTTATGCGTTATACGTTTTACGTTATTCGTTATACGTTCTTCGACACACGTTATACGTTATACGTTATGCGTTATTCGTTTTACGTTATTCGTGATACGTTATACGTTATACGTCATACGTTATACGTCATAGGGTATACGTTATAGGTTATACGTTATACGTTATACGTTATACGTTATACGTTATACGTTATACGTTATACGTTATACGTTATACGTTATACGTTATACGTTACACGTCATACGTTATACGTTATACGTTGTACGTTATACGTTATACGATATACGTCATACGTTATACGTTATACGTCATAGGTTATACGTTATACGTTATTCTTTATGCGTTATACGTTATACGATATACGTTATACGTTATACGGTATACGATATACGTTATGCGTTATACGTTTTACGTTATACGTTATACGTTATACGTGATACGTTATACGTTACATGTTATGCGTTATACGTTATACGTTATACGTTATACGTTATACGTTATACGTTATACGTTATACGTTATACGTTCTACGTTATACGATATACGATATACGTTATACGTTATTCGTTATACGTTCTTCGTTACACGTTATACGTTATACGTTATGCGTTATACGTTATACGTTATGCGTTACACGTTATACGTTTCACGTTATTCGTTATACGTTATACGTTATACGTTATTCTTTATACGTTATACGTTATACGTTATTCTTTATACGTCATACGTTATACGTTTTACGATATACGTTATAAGTTATACGTTATACGTTATACGGTATACGTTATACGTTATGCGAAATACGTTATACGTTGTACGTTATACGTTATACGTTAAACGGTATACGTTATACGTTATACGTTATACGTTATACGTTATACGTTATACGTTATACGTTATACGTTATACGTTTTACGATATACGTTATACGTTATACGTTCTACGTTATACGATATACCTTATACGTTACTCGTTATACGTTCTTCGTTACACGTTATACGTTATACGTTATGCGTTATACGTTATACGTTTTACGTTATTCGTTATACGTTATACGTTATACGTTATTCTTTATACGTTATACGTTATACGTTATACGTTATACGTTATACGTTTTACGATATACGTTATAAGTTATACGTTATACGTTATACGGTATTCGTTATACGTTATACGTTATACGTTATACGTTATACGTTATACGTTATACGTTATACGTTATACGTTATACGTTATACGTTATACGTTATACGTTATACGTTATACGTAATACGTTATACGTTATACGTTTTACGATATACGTTATACGTTATACGTTATACGTTATACGTTATACGTTTTACGATATACGTTATACGTTATACGTTCAACGTTATACGTAATATGTAATGCGTCATACGTATTACGTTATTCGTTATACGTTATACGTTATACGTTATACGTTATACGTTATACGTTATACGTTATACGTTATACGTTATACGTTATACGTAATACGTTATACGTTTTACGTTATACGTTATACGTTATACGTTATACGTTATACGTTATACGTTATACGTTATACATTTTACGATATACGTTGTACGTTATACGTTCTACGTTATACGTAATATGTAATGCGTCATACGTTTTACGTTATTCGTTATACGTTATACGTTATACGTTATACGTTATACGTTATACGTTATACGTTATACGTTATACGTTATACGTTATACGTTATACGTTATACGTTATACGTTATACGTTATACGTTATACGTTATACATTATACGTTATACGTTATACGTTATACGTTATACGTTATACGTTATACGTTATACGTTATACGTTATACGATATACGTTATACGTTATTCGTTCTACGTTCTTCGTTACACGTTATACGTTATACGTTATGCGTTATTCCTTATACGTTATACGTTATACGTTATTCTTTATACGTCATACGTTATACGTTTTACGATATACGTTATAAGTTATACGTTATACGTTATACGGTATACGTTATACGTTATACGTTATACGTTATACGTTATACGTTATACGTTATACGTTATACGTTATACGTTATACGTTATACGTTATACGTTATACGTTATACGTTATACGTTATACGTTATACGTTATACGTTATACGTTATACGTTTTACGATATACGTTGTACGTTATACGTTCTACGTTCTACGTTATACGTTATACGTCATACGTTATACGTTATACGTTATACGTTATACGTTATACGTTATACGTTATACGTTATACGTTTTACGTTATACGTTATTCGTTATACGTTATACGTTATACGTTATACGTTATACGTTATACGTTATACGTTATACGTTATACGTTATACGATATACGTTATACGTTATACGTTATACGATATACGTCATAGGTTATACGTTACACGTTATTCTTTATGCGTTATACGTTATACGATATACGTTATACGTTATACGGTATACGATATACGTTATGCGTTATACGTTTTACGTTATACGTTATACCTTATACGTTATATGTTATACGTTATACGTTATACGTTATACGTTATACGTTATACGTTATACGTTATACGTTATACGTTACATGTTAAGCGTTATACGTTTTACGTTATTCGTTATACGTTCTTCGTTACACGTTATACGTTATACGTTATGCGTTATACGTTTTACGTTATTCGTGATACGTCATACGTTATACGTCATACGGTATACGTTATACGTTATACGTTATACGTTATACGTTATACGTTATACGTTATACGTTATACGTTATACGTTATACGTTATACGTTATACGTTATACGTTATACGTTATACGTCATACGTTATACGTTATACGTTATACGTTATACGTTATACGATATACGTTAAACGTTATACGTTATACGTCATAGGTTATACGTTATACGTTATTCTTTATGCGTTATACGTTATACGATATACGTTATACGTTATACGGTATACGATATATGTTATGCGTTATACGTTTTACGTTATTCGTTATACGTTATTCGTTATACGTTATACGTTATACGTTATACGTTATTCTTTATGCGTTATACGTTATACGATATACGTTATACGTTATACGGTATACGATATACGTTATGCGTTATACGTTTTACGTTATACGTTATACGTTATACGTTATACGTTATACGTTATACGTTATACGTTATACGTTAAACGTTATACGTTATACGTTATACGTTATACGTTATACGTTATACGTTATACGTTATACGTTATACGTTATACGTTATACGTAATACGTTATACGTTATACGTTATACGTTATACGTTATACGTTATACGTTATACGTTATACGTTATACGTTATACGTTATACGTTATACGTTATACGTTATACGTTATACGTTATACGTTATACGTTATACGTTATACGGTATACGTTATGCGTTATACGTTATACGTTATACGTTATACGTTATACGTTATACGTTATACGTTATACGTTTTACGATATACGTTATACGTTATACGTTCTACAATATACGTTATACGTTATACGTTATACGTTATACGTTCTACGTTATACGATATACGGTATACGTTATTCGTTATACGTTCTTCGTTACACGTTATACGTTATACGTTATGCGTTATACGTTTTACGTTATTCGTTATACGTTATACGTTATACGTTATACGTTATACGTTATACATTTTACGATATACGTTATACGTTATACGTTCTACGTTATACGTAATATGTAATGCGTCATACGTTTTACGTTATTCGTTATACGTTATACGTTATTCTTTATACGTTATGCGTTATACGTTATTCTTTATACGTCATACGTTATACGTTTTACGATATACGTTGTACGTTATACGTTATACGTTATACGTTATACGTTATACGTTATACGTTATACGTTATACGTTATACGTTATACGATATACGTTATACGTTATACGTTATACGTTATACGTTATCCGTTATACGTTATACGTTATGCGTTATACGTTCTACGTTATACGTTATACGTTATACGTTATACGTTATACGTTATACGTTATACGTCATACGTTATACGTTATACGTTATACGTTATACGTTATACGATATACGTTACATGTTATGCGTTATACGTTTTACGTTATTCGTTATACGTTCTTCGCTACACGTTATACGTTATAGGTTATACGTTATACGTTATACGTTATACGTTATACGTTATACGTTATACGTTATACGTCATTGGTTATACGTTATACGTTATGCGTCATACGTTTTACGTTATACGTTATTCGTTATACGTTATACGTTATACGTTATACGTTATACGTTATACGTTATACGTTATACGTTATACGTTATACGTGATAGGTTATACGTTATACGTTATACGTCATACGTTTTACGTTATACGTTATTCGTTATACGTTATACGTTATACGTTATTCGTTATACGTTCTTCGTTACACGTTATACGTTATACATTATGCGTTATACGTTTTGCGTTATTCGTTATACGTTATACGTTATACGTTATAGGTTATACGTTATACGTTATACGTTATAGGTTATACGTTATACGTTATACGTTATACTTTATTCGTTGTACCTTATACGTTATACGTTATACGTTATACGGTATACGATATACGTTATACGTTATACGTTATACGTTATACGTTATCCGTTATACGTTATACGTTATACGTTATACGTTATACGTTATACGTCATACGTTATACGTTATACGTTATACGTTATACGTTTTACGTTATACGATATACGTTATACGTTATACGTTATACGTTATACGTCATAGGTTATACGTTATACGTTATTCTTTATGCGTTATACGTTATACGATATACGTTATACGATATACGGTATACGATATACGTTATGCGTTATACGTTTTACGTTATACGTTATACGTTATACGTTATACGTTATACGTTACATGTTATGCGTTATACGTTTTACGTTATTCGTTATACGTTCTTCGACACACGTTATACGTTATACGTTATGCGTTATTCGTTTTACGTTATTCGTGATACGTTATACGTTATACGTCATACGTTATACGTCATAGGGTATACGTTATAGGTTATACGTTATACGTTATTCTTTATGCGTTATACGTTATACGATATACGTTATACGTTATACGGCATACGATATATGTTATGCGTTATACGTTTTACGTTATTCGTTATACGTTATACGTTATACGTTATACGTTATACGTTATTCTTTATGCGTTATACGTTATACGATATACGTTATACGTTATACGATATACGTTAAACGTTATACGTTATACGTCATAGGTTATACGTTATACGTTATTCTTTATGCGTTATACGTTATACGATATACGTTATACGTTATACGGTATACGATATATGTTATGCGTTATACGTTTTACGTTATTCGTTATACGTTATACGTTATACGTTATACGTTATACGTTATTCTTTATGCGTTATTCTTTATGCGTTATACGTTATACGATATACGTTATACGTTATACGGTATACGATATACGTTATGCGTTATACGTTTTACGTTATACGTTATACGTTATACGTTATACGTTATACGTTATACGTTATACGTTATACGTTATACGTTATACGTTATACGTTTTACGATATACGTTATACGTTATACGTTCTACAATATACGTTATACGTTATACGTTATACGTTATACGTTCTACGTTATACGATATACGTTATACGTTATTCGTTATACGTTCTTCGTTACACGTTATACGTTATACGTTATGCGTTATACGTTTTACGTTATTCGTTATACGTTATACGTTATACGTTATACGTTATACGTTATACATTTTACGATATACGTTATACGTTATACGTTCTACGTTATACGTAATATGTAATGCGTCATACGTTTTACGTTATTCGTTATACGTTATACGTTATTCTTTATACGTTATGCGTTATACGTTATTCTTTATACGTCATACGTTATACGTTTTACGATATACGTTGTACGTTATACGTTATACGTTATACGTTATACGTTATACGTTATACGTTATACGTTATACGTTATACGTTATACGATATACGTTATACGTTATACGTTATACGTTATACGTTATCCGTTATACGTTATACGTTATGCGTTATACGTTCTACGTTATACGTTATACGTTATACGTTATACGTTATACGCTATACGTTATACGTCATACGTTATACGTTATACGTTATACGTTATACGTTATACGATATACGTTACATGTTATGCGTTATACGTTTTACGTTATTCGTTATACGTTCTTCGCTACACGTTATACGTTATAGGTTATACGTTATACGTTATACGTTATACGTTATACGTTATACGTTATACGTTATACGTCATTGGTTATACGTTATACGTTATGCGTCATACGTTTTACGTTATACGTTATTCGTTATACGTTATACGTTATACGTTATACGTTATACGTTATACGTTATACGTTATACGTTATACGTTATACGTGATAGGTTATACGTTATACGTTATACGTCATACGTTTTACGTTATACGTTATTCGTTATACGTTATACGTTATACGTTATTCGTTATACGTTCTTCGTTACACGTTATACGTTATACATTATGCGTTATACGTTTTGCGTTATTCGTTATACGTTATACGTTATACGTTATAGGTTATACGTTATACGTTATACGTTATAGGTTATACGTTATACGTTATACGTTATACTTTATTCGTTGTACCTTATACGTTATACGTTATACGTTATACGGTATACGATATACGTTATACGTTATACGTTATACGTTATACGTTATCCGTTATACGTTATACGTTATACGTTATACGTTATACGTTACACGTCATACGTTATACGTTATACGTTATACGTTATACGTTTTACGTTATACGATATACGTTATACGTTATACGTTATACGTTATACGTCATAGGTTATACGTTATACGTTATTCTTGATGCGTTATACGTTATACGATATACGTTATACGATACACGGTATACGATATACGTTATGCGTTATACGTTTTACGTTATACGTTATACGTTATACGTTATACGTTATACGTTACATGTTATGCGTTATACGTTTTACGTTATTCGTTATACGTTCTTCGACACACGTTATACGTTATACGTTATGCGTTATTCGTTTTACGTTATTCGTGATACGTTATACGTTATACGTCATACGTTATACGTCATAGGGTATACGTTATAGGTTATACGTTATACGTTATTCTTTATGCGTTATACGTTATACGATATACGTTATACGTTATACGGCATACGATATATGTTATGCGTTATACGTTTTACGTTATTCGTTATACGTTATACGTTATACGTTATACGTTATACGTTATTCTTTATGCGTTATACGTTATACGATATACGTTATACGTTATACGATATACGTTAAACGTTATACGTTATACGTCATAGGTTATACGTTATACGTTATTCTTTATGCGTTATACGTTATACGATATACGTTATACGTTATACGGTATACGATATATGTTATGCGTTATACGTTTTACGTTATTCGTTATACGTTATACGTTATACGTTATACGTTATACGTTATTCTTTATGCGTTATTCTTTATGCGTTATACGTTATACGATATACGTTATACGTTATACGGTATACGATATACGTTATGCGTTATACGTTTTACGTTATACGTTATACGTTATACGTTATACGTTATACGTTATACGTTATACGTTATACGTTATACGTTATACGTTATACGTTATACGTTATACGTTATACGTTATACGTTATACGTTATCCGTTATACGTTATACGTTATTCGTTATACGTTCCTCGTTACACGTTATACGTTATACGTTATGCGTTATACGTTTTATGTTATTCGTTATACGTTATACGTTATACGTTATACGTTATACGTTATACATTTTACGATATACGTTATACGTTATACGTTCTACGTTATACGTAATATGTAATGCGTCATACGTTTTACGTTATTCGTTATACGTTATGCGTTATACGTTTTACGTTATTCGTTATACGTTATACGTTATACGTTCTACGTTATACGTAATATGTAATGCGTCATACGTTTTACGTTATTCGTTATACGTTATACGTTATACGTTATTCTTTATACGTTATACGTTATACGTTATTCTTTATACGTCATACGTTATACGTTTTACGATATACGTTGTACGTTATACGTTATACGTTATACGTTATACGTTATACGTTATACGTTATACGTTATACGTTATACGTTATACGTTATACGTTATACGTTATACGTTATACGTTATACGTTATCCGTTATACGTTATACGTTATGCGTTATACGTTCTACGTTATACGTTATACGTTATACGTTATACGTCATAGGTTATACGTTATACGTTATACGTTATACGTTATACGTTATACGTTATACGTCATAGGTTATACGTTATACGTTATGCGTCATACGTTTTACGTTATACGTTATTCGTTATACGTTATACGTTATACGTTATACGTTATACGTTATACGTTATACGTTATACGTTATACGTTATACGTTATACGTCATAGGTTATACGTTATACGTTATACGTCATACGTTTTACGTTATACGTTATTCGTTATACGTTATACGTTATACGTTATTCGTTATACGTTCTTCGTTACACGTTATACGTTATACATTATGCGTTATACGTTTTGCGTTATTCGTTATACGTTATACGTTATACGTTATAGGTTATACGTTATACGTTATACGTTATAGGTTATACGTTATACGTTATACGTTATACTTTATTCGTTGTACCTTATACGTTATACGTTATACGTTATACGGTATACGATATACGTTATACGTTATACGTTACACGTTATCCGCTATACGTTATACGTTATACGTTATACGTTATACGTTATACGTTATACGTCATACGTTATACGTTATACGTTATACGTTATACGTTTTACGTTATACGATATACGTTATACGTTATACGTTATACGTTATACGTCATAGGTTATACGTTATACGTTATTCTTTATGCGTTATACGTTATACGATATACGTTATACGATATACGGTATACGATATACGTTATGCGTTATACGTTTTACATTATACGTTATACGTTATACGTTATACGTTATACGTTACATGTTATGCGTTATACGTTTTACGTTATTCGTTATACGTTCTTCGACACACGTTATACGTTATACGTTATGCGTTATTCGTTTTACGTTATTCGTGATACGTTATACGTTATACGTCATACGTTATACGTCATAGGGTATACGTTATAGGTTATACGTTATACGTTATTGGTTATACGTTATACGTTATACGTTATACGTTATACGTTATACGTTATACGTTATACGTTATACGTTACACGTCATACGTTATACGTTATACGTTGTACGTTATACGTTATACGATATACGTCATACGTTATACGTTATACGTCATAGGTTATACGTTATACGTTATTCTTTATGCGTTATACGTTATACGATATACGTTATACGTTATACGGTATACGATATACGTTATGCGTTATACGTTTTACGTTATACGTTATACGTTATACGTGATACGTTATACGTTACATGTTATGCGTTATACGTTATACGTTATACGTTATACGTTATACGTTATACGTTATTCTTTATACGTTATACGTTATACGTTATTCTTTATGCGTTATACGTTATACGTTCTACGTTATACGATATACGTTATACGTTATTCGTTATACGTTCTTCGTTACACGTTATACGTTATACGTTATGCGTTATACGTTATACGTTATGCGTTACACGTTATACGTTTCACGTTATTCGTTATACGTTATACGTTATACGTTATTCTTTATACGTTATACGTTATACGTTATTCTTTATACGTCATACGTTATACGTTTTACGATATACGTTATAAGTTATACGTTATACGTTATACGGTATACGTTATACGTTATGCGAAATACGTTATACGTTGTACGTTATACGTTATACGTTAAACGGTATACGTTATACGTTATACGTTATACGTTATACGTTATACGTTATACGTTATACGTTATACGTTTTACGATATACGTTATACGTTATACGTTCTACGTTATACGATATACCTTATACGTTATTCGTTATACGTTCTTCGTTACACGTTATACGTTATACGTTATGCGTTATACGTTATACGTTTTACGTTATTCGTTATACGTTATACGTTATACGTTATTCTTTATACGTTATACGTTATACGTTATTCTTTATACGTCATACGTTATACGTTTTACGATATACGTTATAAGTTATACGTTATACGTTATACGGTATTCGTTATACGTTATACGTTATACGTTATACGTTATACGTTATACGTTATACGTTATACGTTATACGTTATACGTTATACGTTATACGTTATACGTTATACGTTATACGTTATACGTTATACGTAATACGTTATACGTTTTACGATATACGTTATACGTTATACGTTATACGTTATACGTTTTACGATATACGTTATACGTTATACGTTCAACGTTATACGTAATATGTAATGCGTCATACGTATTACGTTATTCGTTATACGTTATACGTTATACGTTATACGTTATACGTTATACGTTATACGTTATACGTTATACGTTATACGTTATACGTAATACGTTATACGTTTTACGTTATACGTTATACGTTATACGTTATACGTTATACGTTATACGTTATACGTTATACGTTATACGTTATACATTTTACGATATACGTTATACGTTATACGTTCTACGTTATACGTAATATGTAATGCGTCATACGTTTTACGTTATTCGTTATACGTTATACGTTATACGTTATACGTTATACGTTATACGTTATACGTTATACGTTATACGTTATACGTTATACGTTATACGTTATACGTTATACGTTATACGTTATACGTTATACGTTATACGTTATACGTTATACGTTATACGTTATACGTTATACGTTATACGTTATACGTTATACGTTATACGTTATACGATATACGTTATACGTTATTCGTTCTACGTTCTTCGTTACACGTTATACGTTATACGTTATGCGTTATTCCTTATACGTTATACGTTATACGTTATTCTTTATACGTCATACGTTATACGTTTTACGATATACGTTATACGTTATACGTTATACGTAATACGTTATACGTTTTACGTTATACGTTATACGTTATACGTTATACGTTATACGTTATACGTTATACGTTATACGTTATACGTTATACGTTATACGTTATACGTTATACGTTATACGTTATACGTTATACGTAATACGTTATACGTTTTACGTTATACGTTATACGTTATACGTTATACGTTATACGTTATACGTTATACATTTTACGATATACGTTATACGTTATACGTTCTACGTTATACGTAATATGTAATGCGTCATACGTTTTACGTTATTCGTTATACGTTATACGTTATACGTTATACGTTATACGTTATACGTTTTACGATATACGTTATACGTTATACGTTATACGTAATACGTTATACGTTTTACGTTATACGTTTTACGATATACGTTATACGTTATACGTTATACGTTATACGTTTTACGATATACGTTATACGTTATACGTTATACGTTATACGTTATACGTTATACGTTATACGTTATACGTTATACGTTATACGTTATACGTTATACGTTATACGTTATACGTTATACGTTATACGTTATACGTTATACGTTATACGTTATACGTTATACGTTATACGTTATACGTTATACGTTATACGATATACGTTATACGTTATTCGTTCTACGTTCTTCGTTACACGTTATACGTTATACGTTATGCGTTATTCCTTATACGTTATACGTTATACGTTATTCTTTATACGTCATACGTTATACGTTTTACGATATACGTTATACGTTATACGTTATACGTAATACGTTATACGTTTTACGTTATACGTTATACGTTATACGTTATACGTTATACGTTATACGTTATACGTTATACGTTATACGTTATACGTTATACGTTATACGTTATACGTTATACGTTATACGTTATACGTAATACGTTATACGTTTTACGTTATACGTTATACGTTATACGTTATACGTTATACGTTATACGTTATACATTTTACGATATACGTTATACGTTATACGTTCTACGTTATACGTAATATGTAATGCGTCATACGTTTTACGTTATTCGTTATACGTTATACGTTATACGTTATACGTTATACGTTATACGTTATACGTTATACGTTATACGTTATACGTTATACGTTATACGTTATACGTTATACGTTATACGTTATACGTTATACGTTATACGTTATACGTTATACGTTATACGTTATACGTTATACGTTATACGTTATACGTTATACGTTATACGTTATACGTTATACGTTATACATTTTACGATATACGTTATACGTTATACGTTATACGTAATATGTAATGCGTCATACGTTTTACGTTATTCGTTATACGTTATACGTTATACGTTATACGTTATACGTTATACGTTATACGTTATACGTTATACGTTATACGTTATACGTTATACGTTATACGTTATACGTTATACGTTATACGTTATACGTTATACGTTATACGTTATACGTTATACGTTATACGTTATACGTTATACGTTATACGTTATACGTTATACGTTATACGTTATACGTTATACGTTATACGTTATACGTTATACGTTATACGTTATTCGTTATACGTTATACGTTATACGTTATACGTTATACGTTATACGTTATACGTTATACGTTATACGTTATACGTTATACGTTATACGTTATACGTTATACGTTATACGTTATACGTTATACGTTATACGTTATACGTTATACGTTGTACGTTATACGTTGTACGTTATACGTTGTACGTTATACGTTGTACGTTATACGTTATACGTTATACGTTATACGTTATACGTTATACGTTATCCGTTATACGTTATACGTTATGCGTTATACGTTATACGTTATACGTTATACGTTATACGTTATACGTTATACGTTATACGTAATACGTTATACGTTTTACGT
This sequence comes from Ptiloglossa arizonensis, assembly GCF_051014685.1. Lineage (NCBI taxonomy): Eukaryota > Metazoa > Arthropoda > Insecta > Hymenoptera > Colletidae > Ptiloglossa > Ptiloglossa arizonensis. Next base: position 813,573 of record NW_027478420.1, on the reverse strand, counting down.
TATACGTTATACGTTATACGTTATACGTTATACGTTATACGTTATACGTTATACGTTATACGTTATACATTTTACGATATACGTTATACGTTATACGTTCTACGTTATACGTAATATGTAATGCGTCATACGTTTTACGTTATTCGTTATACGTTATACGTTATACGTTATACGTTATACGTTATACGTTATACGTTATACGTTATACGTTATACGTTATACGTTATACGTTATACGTTATACGTTATACGTTATACGTTATACGTTATACGTTATACGTTATACGTTATACGTTATACGTTATACGTTATACGTTATACGTTATACGTTATACGTTATACGATATACGTTATACGTTATTCGTTCTACGTTCTTCGTTACACGTTATACGTTATACGTTATGCGTTATTCCTTATACGTTATACGTTATACGTTATTCTTTATACGTCATACGTTATACGTTTTACGATATACGTTATACGTTATACGTTATACGTAATACGTTATACGTTTTACGTTATACGTTATACGTTATACGTTATACGTTATACGTTATACGTTATACGTTATACGTTATACGTTATACGTTATACGTTATACGTTATACGTTATACGTTATACGTTATACGTAATACGTTATACGTTTTACGTTATACGTTATACGTTATACGTTATACGTTATACGTTATACGTTATACATTTTACGATATACGTTATACGTTATACGTTCTACGTTATACGTAATATGTAATGCGTCATACGTTTTACGTTATTCGTTATACGTTATACGTTATACGTTATACGTTATACGTTATACGTTTTACGATATACGTTATACGTTATACGTTATACGTAATACGTTATACGTTTTACGTTATACGTTTTACGATATACGTTATACGTTATACGTTATACGTTATACGTTTTACGATATACGTTATACGTTATACGTTATACGTTATACGTTATACGTTATACGTTATACGTTATACGTTATACGTTATACGTTATACGTTATACGTTATACGTTATACGTTATACGTTATACGTTATACGTTATACGTTATACGTTATACGTTATACGTTATACGTTATACGTTATACGTTATACGATATACGTTATACGTTATTCGTTCTACGTTCTTCGTTACACGTTATACGTTATACGTTATGCGTTATTCCTTATACGTTATACGTTATACGTTATTCTTTATACGTCATACGTTATACGTTTTACGATATACGTTATACGTTATACGTTATACGTAATACGTTATACGTTTTACGTTATACGTTATACGTTATACGTTATACGTTATACGTTATACGTTATACGTTATACGTTATACGTTATACGTTATACGTTATACGTTATACGTTATACGTTATACGTTATACGTAATACGTTATACGTTTTACGTTATACGTTATACGTTATACGTTATACGTTATACGTCATACGTTATACGTTATACGTTATACGTTATACGTTATACGATATACGTTACATGTTATGCGTTATACGTTTTACGTTATTCGTTATACGTTCTTCGCTACACGTTATACGTTATAGGTTATACGTTATACGTTATACGTTATACGTTATACGTTATACGTTATACGTTATACGTCATTGGTTATACGTTATACGTTATGCGTCATACGTTTTACGTTATACGTTATTCGTTATACGTTATACGTTATACGTTATACGTTATACGTTATACGTTATACGTTATACGTTATACGTTATACGTTATAGGTTATACGTTATACGTTATACGTCATACGTTTTACGTTATACGTTATTCGTTATACGTTATACGTTATACGTTATTCGTTATACGTTCTTCGTTACACGTTATACGTTATACATTATGCGTTATACGTTTTGCGTTATTCGTTATACGTTATACGTTATACGTTATAGGTTATACGTTATACGTTATACGTTATAGGTTATACGTTATACGTTATACGTTATACTTTATTCGTTGTACCTTATACGTTATACGTTATACGTTATACGGTATACGATATACGTTATACGTTATACGTTATACGTTATCCGTTATACGTTATACGTTATACGTTATACGTTATACGTCATACGTTATACGTTATACGTTATACGTTATACGTTTTACGTTATACGATATACGTTATACGTTATACGTTATACGTTATACGTCATAGGTTATACGTTATACGTTATTCTTTATGCGTTATACGTTATACGATATACGTTATACGATATACGGTATACGATATACGTTATGCGTTATACGTTTTACGTTATACGTTATACGTTATACGTTATACGTTATACGTTACATGTTATGCGTTATACGTTTTACGTTATTCGTTATACGTTCTTCGACACACGTTATACGTTATACGTTATGCGTTATTCGTTTTACGTTATTCGTGATACGTTATACGTTATACGTCATACGTTATACGTCATAGGGTATACGTTATAGGTTATACGTTATACGTTATTCTTTATGCGTTATACGTTATACGATATACGTTATACGTTATACGGTATACGATATATGTTATGCGTTATACGTTTTACGTTATTCGTTATACGTTATACGGTATACGATATACGTTATGCGTTATACGTTTTACGTTATACGTTATACGTTATACGTTATACGTTATACGTTATACGTTATACGTTATACGTTATACGTTATACGTTATACGTTATACGTTATACGTTATACGTTATACGTTATACGTTATACGTTATCCGTTATACGTTATACGTTATGCGTTATACGTTCTACGTTATACGTTATACGTTATACGTTATACGTTATACGTTATACGTCATACGTTATACGTTATACGTTATACGATATACGTTAAACGTTATACGTTATACGTCATAGGTTATACGTTATACGTTATTCTTTATGCGTTATACGTTATACGATATACGTTATACGTTATACGGTATACGATATATGTTATGCGTTATACGTTTTACGTTATTCGTTATACGTTATACGTTATACGTTATACGTTATACGTTATTCTTTATGCGTTATACGTTATACGATATACGTTATACGTTATACGGTATACGATATACGTTATGCGTTATACGTTTTACGTTATACGTTATACGTTATACGTTATACGTTATACGTTATACGTTATACGTTATACGTTATACGTTATACGTTATACGTTATACGTTATACGTTATACGTTATACGTTATACGTTATACGTTATCCGTTATACGTTATACGTTATGCGTTATACGTTCTACGTTATACGTTATACGTTATACGTTATACGTTATACGTTATACGTCATACGTTATACGTTATACGTTATACGTTACATGTTATGCGTTATACGTTTTACGTTATTCGTTATACGTTCTTCGCTACACGTTATACGTTAGACGTTATACGTTATACGTTATACGTTATACGTTATACGTCATAGGTTATACGTTATACGTTATGCGTCATACGTTTTACGTTATACGTTATTCGTTATACGTTATACGTTATACGTTATACGTTATACGTTATACGTTATGCGTTATACGTTATACGTTATACGTCATAGGTTATACGTTATACGTTATACGTCATACGTTTTACGTTATACGTTATTCGTTATACGTTATACGTTATACGTTATTCGTTATACGTTCTTCGTTACACATTATACGTTATACATTATGCGTTATACGTTTTGCGTTATTCGTTATACGTTATACGTTATACGTTATAGGTTATACGTTATACGTTATACGTTATATGTTATACGTTATACGTTATACGTTATACTTTATTCGTTGTACCTTATACGTTATACGTTATACGTTATACGGTATACGATATACGTTATACGTTATACGTTATACGTTATCCGTTATACGTTATACGTTATACGTTATACGTTATACGTCATACGTTATACGTTATACGTTATACGTTATACGTTTTACGTTATACGATATACGTTATACGTTATACGTTATACGTTATACGTCATAGGTTATACGTTATACGTTATTCTTTATGCGTTATACGTTATACGATATACGTTATACGATATACGGTATACGATATACGTTATGCGTTATACGTTTTACGTTATACGTTATACGTTATACGTTATACGTTATACGTTATACGTTATACGTTACATGTTATGCGTTATACGTTTTACGTTATTCGTTATACGTTCTCCGACACACGTTATACGTTATACGTTATGCGTTATTCGTTTTACGTTATTCGTGATACGTTATACGTTATACGTCATACGTTATACGTCATAGGGTATACGTTATAGGTTATACGTTATACGTTATTCTTTATGCGTTATACGTTATACGATATACGTTATACGTTATACGGTATACGATATATGTTATGCGTTATACGTTTTACGTTATTCCTTATACGTTATACGTTATACGTTATACGTTATACGTTATACGTTATTCTTTATGCGTTATACGTTATACGATATACGTTATACGTTATACGGTATACGATATACGTTATGCGTTATACGTTTTACGTTATACGTTATACGTTATACGTTATACGTTATACGTTATACGTTATACGTTATACGTTATACGTTATACGTTATACGTTATACGTTATACGTTATACGTTATACGTTATACGTTATACGTTATACGTTATACGTTACACGTAATACGTTATACGTTATACGTTATACGTTATACGTTATACGTTATACGTTATACGTTATACGTTATACGTTATACGTTATACGTTATACGTTATACGTTATACGTTATACGTCATACGTTATACGTTACACGTTATACGTTATACGTTATACGTCATAGGTTATACGTTATACGTTATTCTTTATGCGTTATACGTTATACGATATACGTTATACGTTATACGGTATACGATATATGTTATGCGTTATACGTTTTACGTTATTCGTTATACGTTATACGTTATACGTTATACGTTATACGTTATTCTTTATGCGTTATACGTTATACGATATACGTTACACGTTATACGGTATACGATATACGTTATGCGTTATACGTTTTACGTTATACGTTATACGTTATACGTTATACGTTATACGTTATACGTTATACGTTATACGTTATACGTTATACGTTATACGTTATACGTTATACGTTATACGTTATACGTTATACGTTATAGGTTATACGTAATACGTTATACGTTATACGTTATACGTTATACGTTATACGTTATACGTTATACGTTATACGTTATACGTTATACGTTATACGTTATACGTTATACGTTATACGTTATACGTTATACGTTATACGTTATACGTTATACGGTATACGTTATACGTTATACGTTATACGTTATACGTTATACGTTATACGTTATACGTTATACGTTATACGTTTTACGATATACGTTATACGTTATACGTTCTACAATATACGTTATACGTTATACGTTATACGATATACGTTATACGTTATACGTTCTACAATATACGTTATACGTTATACGTTATACGTTATACGTTCTACGTTATACGATATACGTTATACGTTATTCGTTATACGTTCTTCGTTACACGTTATACGTTATACGTTATGCGTTATACGTTTTACGTTATTCGTTATACGTTATACGTTATACGTTATACGTTATACGTTATACATTTTACGATATACGTTATACGTTATACGTTCTACGTTATACGTAATATGTAATGCGTCATACGTTTTACGTTATTCGTTATACGTTATACGTTATACGTTATTCTTTATACGTTATACGTTATACGTTATTCTTTATACGTCATACGTTATACGTTATACGTTATACGTTATACGTTATACGTTATACGTTATACGTTATACGTTATACGTTATACGTTATACGTTATACGTTATACGTTATCCGTTATACGTTATACGTTATGCGTTATACGTTCTACGTTATACGTTATACGTTATACGTTATACGTTATACGTTATACGTCATACGTTATACGTTATACGTTATACGTTATACGTTATACGATATACGTTACATGTTATGCGTTATACGTTTTACGTTATTCGTTATACGTTCTTCGCTACACGTTATACGTTATAGGTTATACGTTAGACGTTATACGTTATACGTTATACGTTATACGTTATACGTCATAGGTTATACGTTATACGTTATGCGTCATACGTTTTACGTTATACGTTATTCGTTATACGTTATACGTTATACGTTATACGTTATACGTTATACGTTATACGTTATACGTTATACGTAATAGGTTATACGTTATACGTTATACGTCATACGTTTTACGTTATACGTTATTCGTTATACGTTATACGTTGTACGTTATTCGTTATACGTTCTTCGTTACACGTTATACGTTATACATTATGCGTTATACGTTTTGCGTTATTCGTTATACGTTATACGTTATACGTTATAGGTTATACGTTATACGTTATACGTTATAGGTTATACGTTATACGTTATACGTTATACTTTATTCGTTATACGTTATACGTTATACGTTATACGTTATACGTTATACGTTATACGTTATACGTTATACGTTATACGGTATACGTTATACGTTATACGTTATACGTTATACGTTATACGTTATACGTTATACGTTATACGTTTTACGATATACGTTATACGTTATACGTTCTACAATATACGTTATACGTTATACGTTATACGTTATACGTTCTACGTTATACGATATACGTTATACGTTATTCGTTATACGTTCTTCGTTACACGTTATACGTTATACGTTATGCGTTATACGTTTTACGTTATTCGTTATACGTTATACGTTATACGTTATACGTTATACGTTATACATTTTACGATATACGTTATACGTTATACGTTCTACGTTATACGTAATATGTAATGCGTCATACGTTTTACGTTATTCGTTATACGTTATACGTTATACGTTATTCTTTATACGTTATACGTTATACGTTATTCTTTATACGTCATACGTTATACGTTTTACGATATACGTTGTACGTTATACGTTATACGTTATACGTTATACGTTATACGTTATACGTTATACGTTATACGTTATACGTTATACGTTTTACGTTATACGTTATACGTTATACGTTATACGTTATACGTTATACGTTATCCGTTATACGTTATACGTTATGCGTTATACGTTCTACGTTATACGTTATACGTTATACGTTATACGTTATACGTTATACGTCATACGTTATACGTTATACGTTATACGTTATACGTTATACGATATACGTTACATGTTATGCGTTATACGTTTTACGTTATTCGTTATACGTTCTTCGCTACACGTTATACGTTATAGGTTATAGGTTAGACGTTATACGTTATACGTTATACGTTATACGTTATACGTCATAGGTTATACGTTATACGTTATGCGTCATACGTTTTACGTTATACGTTATTCGTTATACGTTATACGTTATACGTTATACGTTATACGTTATACGTTATACGTTATACGTTATACGTAATAGGTTATACGTTATACGTTATACGTCATACGTTTTACGTTATACGTTATTCGTTATACGTTATACGTTGTACGTTATTCGTTATACGTTCTTCGTTACACGTTATACGTTATACATTATGCGTTATACGTTTTGCGTTATTCGTTATACGTTATACGTTATACGTTATAGGTTATACGTTATACGTTATACGTTATAGGTTATACGTTATACGTTATACGTTATACTTTATTCGTTGTACCTTATACGTTATACGTTATACGTTATACGGTATACGATATACGTTATACGTTATACGTTATACGTTATCCGTTATACGTTATACGTTATACGTTATACGTTATACGTCATACGTTATACGTTATACGTTATACGTTATACGTTTTACGTTATACGATATACGTTGTACGTTATACGTTATACGTTATACGTCATAGGTTATACGTTATACGTTATTCTTTATGCGTTATACGTTATACGATATACGTTATACGATATACGGTATACGATATACGTTATGCGTTATACGTTTTACGTTATACGTTATACGTTATACGTTATACGTTATACGTTACATGTTATGCGTTATACGTTTTACGTTATTCGTTATACGTCCTTCGACACACGTTATACGTTATACGTTATGCGTTATTCGTTTTACGTTATTCGTGATACGTTATACGTTATACGTCATTCGTTATACGTCATAGGGTATACGTTATAGGTTATACGTTATACGTTATACGTTATACGTTATACGTTATACGTTATACGTTATACGTTATACGTTATACGTTATACGTTATACGTTACACGTCATACGTTATACGTTATACGTTGTACGTTATACGTTATACGATATACGTCATACGTTATACGTTATACGTCATAGGTTATACGTTATACGTTATTCTTTATGCGTTATACGTTATACGATATACGTTATACGTTATACGGTATACGATATACGTTATGCATTATACGTTTTACGTTATACGTTATACGTTATACGTGATACGTTATACGTTACATGTTATGCGTTATACGTTATACGTTATACGTTATACGTTATACGTTATACGTTATATGTTATACGTTATACGTTATACGTTCTACGTTATACGATATACGTTATACGTTATTCGTTATACGTTCTTCGTTACACGTTATACGTTATACGTTATGCGTTATACGTTATACGTTATGCGTTACACGTTATACGTTTTACGTTATTCGTTATACGTTATACGTTATACGTTATTCTTTATACGTTATACGTTATACGTTATTCTTTATACGTCATACGTTATACGTTTTACGATATACGTTATAAGTTATACGTTATACGTTATACGGTATACGTTATACGTTATACGTTATACGTTATACGTTATACGTTGTACGTTATACGTTATACGTTAAACGGTATACGTTATACGTTATACGTTATACGTTATACGTTATACGTTATACGTTATACGTTATACGTTTTACGATATACGTTGTACGTTATACGTTCTACGTTATACGATATACCTTATACGTTATACGTTATACGTTCTTCGTTACACGTTATACGTTATACGTTATACGTTATACGTTATACGTTTTACGATATACGTTATACGTTATACGTTATACGTTATACGTTTTACGATATACGTTCTACGTTATACGTTCTACGTTATACGTAATATGTAATGCGTCATACGTTTTACGTTATTCGTTATACGTTATACGTTATACGTTATACGTTATACGTTATACGTTATACGTTATACGTTATACGTTATACGTTATACGTTATACGTTATACGTAATACGTTATACGTTTTACGTTATACGTTATACGTTATACGTTATACGTTATACGTTATACGTTATACGTTATACGTTATACATTTTACGATATACGTTATACGTTATACGTTCTACGTTATACGTAATATGTAATGCGTCATACGTTATACGTTTTACGATATACGTTATAAGTTATACGTTATACGTTATACGGTATACGTTATACGTTATACGTTATACGTTATACGTTATACGTTATACGTTATACGTTATACGTTATACGTTATACGTTATACGTTATACGTCATACGTTATACGTTATACGTTATACGTTATACGTTATACGATATACGTTACATGTTATGCGTTATACGTTTTACGTTATTCGTTATACGTTCTTCGCTACACGTTATACGTTATAGGTTATACGTTAGACGTTATACGTTATACGTTATACGTTATACGTTATACGTTATACGTTCTACGTTATACGATATACGTTATACGTTATTCGTTATACGTTCTTCGTTACACGTTATACGTTATACGTTATGCGTTATACGTTTTACGTTATTCGTTATACGTTATACGTTATACGTTATACGTTATACGTTATACATTTTACGATATACGTTATACGTTATACGTTCTACGTTATACGTAATATGTAATGCGTCATACGTTTTACGTTATTCGTTATACGTTATACGTTATACGTTATTCTTTATACGTTATACGTTATACGTTATTCTTTATACGTCATACGTTATACGTTTTACGATATACGTTGTACGTTATACGTTATACGTTATACGTTATACGTTATACGTTATACGTTATACGTTATACGTTATACGTTATACGTTTTACGTTATACGTTATACGTTATACGTTATACGTTATACGTTATACGTTATCCGTTATACGTTATACGTTATGCGTTATACGTTCTACGTTATACGTTATACGTTATACGTTATACGTTATACGTTATACGTCATACGTTATACGTTATACGTTATACGTTATACGTTATACGATATACGTTACATGTTATGCGTTATACGTTTTACGTTATTCGTTATACGTTCTTCGCTACACGTTATACGTTATAGGTTATACGTTAGACGTTATACGTTATACGTTATACGTTATACGTTATACGTCATAGGTTATACGTTATACGTTATGCGTCATACGTTTTACGTTATACGTTATTCGTTATACGTTATACGTTATACGTTATACGTTATACGTTATACGTTATACGTTATACGTTATACGTAATAGGTTATACGTTATACGTTATACGTCATACGTTTTACGTTATACGTTATTCGTTATACGTTATACGTTGTACGTTATTCGTTATACGTTCTTCGTTACACGTTATACGTTATACATTATGCGTTATACGTTTTGCGTTATTCGTTATACGTTATACGTTATACGTTATAGGTTATACGTTATACGTTATACGTTATAGGTTATACGTTATACGTTATACGTTATACTTTATTCGTTGTACCTTATACGTTATACGTTATACGTTATACGGTATACGATATACGTTATACGTTATACGTTATACGTTATCCGTTATACGTTATACGTTATACGTTATACGTTATACGTCATACGTTATACGTTATACGTTAAACGTTATACGTTTTACGTTATACGATATACGTTGTACGTTATACGTTATACGTTATACGTCATAGGTTATACGTTATACGTTATTCTTTATGCGTTATACGTTATACGATATACGTTATACGATATACGGTATACGATATACGTTATGCGTTATACGTTTTACGTTATACGTTATACGTTATACGTTATACGTTATACGTTACATGTTATGCGTTATACGTTTTACGTTATTCGTTATACGTCCTTCGACACACGTTATACGTTATACGTTATGCGTTATTCGTTTTACGTTATTCGTGATACGTTATACGTTATACGTCATTCGTTATACGTCATAGGGTATACGTTATAGGTTATACGTTATACGTTATACGTTATACGTTATACGTTATACGTTATACGTTATACGTTATACGTTATACGTTATACGTTATACGTTACACGTCATACGTTATACGTTATACGTTGTACGTTATACGTTATACGATATACGTCATACGTTATACGTTATACGTCATAGGTTATACGTTATACGTTATTCTTTATGCGTTATACGTTATACGATATACGTTATACGTTATACGGTATACGATATACGTTATGCATTATACGTTTTACGTTATACGTTATACGTTATACGTGATACGTTATACGTTACATGTTATGCGTTATACGTTATACGTTATACGTTATACGTTATACGTTATACGTTATATGTTATACGTTATACGTTATACGTTCTACGTTATACGATATACGTTATACGTTATTCGTTATACGTTCTTCGTTACACGTTATACGTTATACGTTATGCGTTATACGTTATACGTTATGCGTTACACGTTATACGTTTTACGTTATTCGTTATACGTTATACGTTATACGTTATTCTTTATACGTTATACGTTATACGTTATTCTTTATACGTCATACGTTATACGTTTTACGATATACGTTATAAGTTATACGTTATACGTTATACGGTATACGTTATACGTTATACGTTATACGTTATACGTTATACGTTGTACGTTATACGTTATACGTTAAACGGTATACGTTATACGTTATACGTTATACGTTATACGTTATACGTTATACGTTATACGTTATACGTTTTACGATATACGTTGTACGTTATACGTTCTACGTTATACGATATACCTTATACGTTATACGTTATACGTTCTTCGTTACACGTTATACGTTATACGTTATACGTTATACGTTATACGTTTTACGATATACGTTATACGTTATACGTTATACGTTATACGTTTTACGATATACGTTCTACGTTATACGTTCTACGTTATACGTAATATGTAATGCGTCATACGTTTTACGTTATTCGTTATACGTTATACGTTATACGTTATACGTTATACGTTATACGTTATACGTTATACGTTATACGTTATACGTTATACGTTATACGTTATACGTAATACGTTATACGTTTTACGTTATACGTTATACGTTATACGTTATACGTTATACGTTATACGTTATACGTTATACGTTATACATTTTACGATATACGTTATACGTTATACGTTCTACGTTATACGTAATATGTAATGCGTCATACGTTATACGTTTTACGATATACGTTATAAGTTATACGTTATACGTTATACGGTATACGTTATACGTTATACGTTATACGTTATACGTTATACGTTATACGTTATACGTTATACGTTATACGTTATACGTTATACGTTATACGTCATACGTTATACGTTATACGTTATACGTTATACGTTATACGATATACGTTACATGTTATGCGTTATACGTTTTACGTTATTCGTTATACGTTCTTCGCTACACGTTATACGTTATAGGTTATACGTTAGACGTTATACGTTATACGTTATACGTTATACGTTATACGTCATAGGTTATACGTTATACGTTATGCGTCATACGTTTTACGTTATACGTTATTCGTTATACGTTATACGTTATACGTTATACGTTATACGTTATACGTTATACGATATACGTTATACGTTATACGGTATACGATATACGTTATACGTTATACGTTATTCTTTATACGTCATACGTTATACGTTTTACGATATACGTTGTACGTTATACGTTATACGTTATACGTTATACGTTATACGTTATACGTTATACGTTATACGTTATACGTTATACGTTATACGTTATACGTTATACGTTATACGTTATACGTTATACGTTATACGTTATCCGTTATACGTTATACGTTATGCGTTATACGTTCTACGTTATACGTTATACGTTATACGTTATACGTTATACGTTATACGTCATACGTTATACGTTATACGTTATACGTTATACGTTATACGATATACGTTACATGTTATGCGTTATACGTTTTACGTTATTCGTTATACGTTCTTCGCTACACGTTATACGTTATAGGTTATACGTTAGACGTTATACGTTATACGTTATACGTTATACGTTATACGTCATAGGTTATACGTTATACGTTATGCGTCATACGTTTTACGTTATACGTTATTCGTTATACGTTATACGTTATACGTTATACGTTATACGTTATACGTTATACGTTATACGTTATACGTAATAGGTTATACGTTATACGTTATACGTCATACGTTTTACGTTATACGTTATTCGTTATACGTTATACGTTGTACGTTATTCGTTATACGTTCTTCGTTACACGTTATACGTTATACATTATGCGTTATACGTTTTGCGTTATTCGTTATACGTTATACGTTATACGTTATAGGTTATACGTTATACGTTATACGTTATAGGTTATACGTTATACGTTATACGTTATACTTTATTCGTTGTACCTTATACGTTATACGTTATATTAGGGGGACCGGAAAGTAATGTCGTTTCCTTACATTAAATTCAAACACATAAATTTTTAACGAGTTTTTATTTTTAATCAATGATATAATCACCCTCATTATCAACAACCTTTTGCCATCTAGTGTGCAAATTTTCAATGCCGGATCGATAAAAATCAATTGGTTTTTGAGCAAAATATACAGAGATGGCATTTTGAATATCATCCAAATTTGCAAATCTTTTGCCACTTAGAAAGTGTTGAAGCGATCGGAATAAATGGAAATCCGATGGTGCAACATCGGTCGAGTATGGTGGGTGAGGCAGTACCTCCCACCCCAATTCATTAATTTTTGCCAAGGTTCGTCTTGCGCAGTGCGGTCTTGCATTATCGTGTTGCAGAATAACGCCTTTTCTCTTGACAATCGCTGGCCACTTTTCAATTAAAGATTTATTTACACGATCTAATTGTTCACAGTAAAGGTCTGCATTCACAGTCTGTCCAGGTTTCAGTACTTCAAAATGAACAACGCCGCGAATACTCCACCAAACACACAAAAGGGCCTTTTTGGGGTGTAAACCTGGCTTAGCAGTACTTTGTGGCGATTCATTTGGAGAGAGCCACTGCCTTTTGCGTTTTGGATTATCATAAAGAACCCACTTTTCATCTCCGGTGATCAAGCGATCAAAAAACGCTTCTGTATTGTGCCGTTGAAGCAATAAGTTGCATGTGGTGGATCGGTTAGCCTTGTTCTCTTCGGACAGATTATGCGGGACCCAAACACCTGCTCTGCTTACTTTCCCAATCTGCTGCAAATGTTCTTGGATGGTCGACCAAGGTTGGTTAAGACTGTTTGACAATTCCTCGATTCTCTGACACGGATTTGCTTCCACTTCCGCACTTAACACGTCATTGTCTAACGTTGTTGGTCTTCCTGATCGATACGAGTCGGAAAGATCAAAATTACCGGATTTGAACTTGGAAAACCACCTTTGGCATTTACGAACGTCTAATGCATTTGGATAAACATCGCAAATGTTTTTGGTAGCAACTGTTGCGTTACTACCCTTGCGAAACTCAAAAAGCATGCAATGCCGGATATGTACCTCTTCTGGTATTTGGCTGGCCATTTCACCCAAAATTGTAAAGAAAAATTTTAAATTTAATTATTTACAACTAAACAAGTCACTATAACCTCAGAATGTCTTTGCTACGACTTTAATGTACACAATGAGCTGACAAATGACAATCAAATAGTGACATGCGCAGAAACGACATTACTTTCCGGTCCACCTAATACGTTATACGGTATACGATATACGTTATACGTTATACGTTATACGTTATCCGTTATACGTTATACGTTATACGTTATACGTTATACGTCATACGTTATACGTTATACGTTATACGTTATACGTTTTACGTTATACGATATACGTTATACGTTATACGTTATACGTTATACGTCATAGGTTATACGTTATACGTTATTCTTTATGCGTTATACGTTATACGATATACGTTATACGATATACGGTATACGATATACGTTATGCGTTATACGTTTTACGTTATACGTTATACGTTATACGTTATACGTTATACGTTACATGTTATGCGTTATACGTTTTACGTTATTCGTTATACGTCCTTCGACACACGTTATACGTTATACGTTATGCGTTATTCGTTTTACGTTATTCGTTATACGTTATACGTTATACGTTATTCTTTATACGTTATACGTTATACGTTATTCTTTATACGTCATACGTTATACGTTTTACGATATACGTTATAAGTTATACGTTATACGTTATACGGTATACGTTATACGTTATACGTTATACGTTATACGTTATACGTTGTACGTTATACGTTATACGTTAAACGGTATACGTTATACGTTATACGTTATACGTTATACGTTATACGTTATACGTTATACGTTATACGTTTTACGATATACGTTGTACGTTATACGTTCTACGTTATACGATATACCTTATACGTTATACGTTATACGTTCTTCGTTACACGTTATACGTTATACGTTATACGTTATACGTTATACGTTTTACGATATACGTTATACGTTATACGTTATACGTTATACGTTTTACGATATACGTTCTACGTTATACGTTCTACGTTATACGTAATATGTAATGCGTCATACGTTTTACGTTATTCATTATACGTTATACGTTATACGTTATACGTTATACGTTATACGTTATACGTTATACGTTATACGTTATACGTTATACGTTATACGTTATACGTAATACGTTATACGTTTTACGTTATACGTTATACGTTATACGTTATACGTTATACGTTATACGTTATACGTTATACGTTATACATTTTACGATATACGTTATACGTTATACGTTCTACGTTATACGTAATATGTAATGCGTCATACGTTATACGTTTTACGATATACGTTATAAGTTATACGTTATACGTTATACGGTATACGTTATACGTTATACGTTATACGTTATACGTTATACGTTATACGTTATACGTTATACGTTATACGTTATACGTTATACGTTATACGTTATACGTCATACGTTATACGTTATACGTTATACGTTATACGTTATACGATATACGTTACATGTTATGCGTTATACGTTTTACGTTATTCGTTATACGTTCTTCGCTACACGTTATACGTTATAGGTTATACGTTAGACGTTATACGTTATACGTTATACGTTATACGTTATACGTCATAGGTTATACGTTATACGTTATGCGTCATACGTTTTACGTTATACGTTATTCGTTATACGTTATACGTTATACGTTATACGTTATACGTTATACGTTATACGATATACGTTATACGTTATACGGTATACGATATACGTTATGCGTTATA
Source organism: Ptiloglossa arizonensis (assembly GCF_051014685.1). Lineage (NCBI taxonomy): Eukaryota > Metazoa > Arthropoda > Insecta > Hymenoptera > Colletidae > Ptiloglossa > Ptiloglossa arizonensis. Next base: position 796,828 of record NW_027478420.1, on the reverse strand, counting down.
CGTTTTACGTTATACGTTATACGTTATACGTTATACGTTATACGTTATACGTTATACGTTATACGTTATACGTTATACGTTATACGTTATACGTTATACGTTATACGTTATACGTTATACGTTATACGTTATACGATATACGTTATACGTTATACGTTAGACGATATAGTTTATACGTAATACGTTATACGTTATAGGGTATACGTTATGCGTTACACGCTATACGTTATGCGTTATAGGATATACGTTATGCGTTATAGGATATACGTTATACGTTATACGTTGTACGTTATACGTTATACGTTATACGTTATACGTTATAGGTTATACGTTATACGTTATACGTTATACGTTACACGTTATACGATATACGTTATACGGTATACGTTATACGTTATACGTTATACGTTATACGTTATACGTTATACGTTATACGTTATACGTTATACGTTATACGTTATACGTTATACGTTATACGTTATACGTTTTACGTTATACGTTATACGTTATACGTTATACGTTATACGTTATACGTTATACGTTATACGTTATACGTTATACGTTATACGTTATAAGTTTTACGTTATACGTTATACGTTATACGTTATACGTTATACGTTATACGTTATACGTTATACGTTATACGTTATACGTTATACGTTATACGTTATACGTTATACGTTATACGTTATACGTTATACGTTATACGTTATACGTTATACGTTATACGTTATACGTTATACGTTATACGTTATACGTTATACGTTATACGTTATACGTTATACGTTATACGTTATACGTTATACGTTATACGTTACACGATATACGTTACACTTTATACGATATACGTTATACGTTATACGTTATACGTTATACGTTATACGTTATACGTTATACGTTAGACGTTATACGTTATACGTTATACGTTATATGTTATAGGTTATACGTTATACGTTATACGTTATACGTTATACGTTATACGTTATACGTTATACGTTATACGTTTTACGTTATACGTTATACGTTATACGTTATACGTTATACGTTATACGTTATACGTTATACGTTATACGTTTTACGTTATACGTTATACGTTATACGTTATACGTTATATGTTATACGTTATACGTTATACGTTATACGTTATACGTTATACGTTATACGTTATACGATATACGTTATGCGTTATATGTTAGACGATATAGTTTATACGTAATACGTTATACGTTATAGGGAATACGTTATGCGTTACACGCTATACGTTATGCGTTATAGGATATACGTTATGCGTTATAGGATATACGTTATACGTTATACGTTGTACGTTATACGTTATACGTTATATATTATACGTTATAGGTTATACGTTATACGTTATACGTTATACGTTATACGTTGTACGTTATACGTTATACGTTATACGTTATACGTTATACGTTATACGTTATACGTTATACGTTATACGTTATACGTTATACGTTATACGTTATACGTTACACGTTATACGATATACGTTATACGTTATATGTTATACGTTATACGTTATACGTTATACGTTATACGTTAGACGTTATACGTTATAGGTTATACGTTATACGTTATACGTTATACGTTATACGTTATACGTTATACGTTATACGTTATACGTTATACGTTAAACGTTAGACGTTATATGTTATACGTTATACGTTGTACGTTATACGTTGTATGTAATATGTAATACGTTATACGTTATACGTTATACGTTATACGTTATACGTTATACGTTATACGATATACGTTATGCGTTATATGTTAGACGATATAGTTTATACGTAATACGTTATACGTTATAGGGTATACGCTTTGCGTTACACGCTATACGTTATGCGTTATATGATATACGTTATGCGTTATAGGATATACGTTATACGTTATACGTTGTACGTTATACGTTATACGTTATATATTATACGTTATAGGTTATACGTTATACGTTATACGTTATACGTTGTACGTTATACGTTATACGTTATATATTATACGTTATAGGTTATACGTTATACGTTATACGTTATACGTTATACGTTGTTCGTTATACGTTATACGTTATACGTTATACGTTATACGTTATACGTTATACGTTATACGTTATACGTTATACGTTATACGTTATACGTTATACGTTATACGTTATACGTTATACGTTATACGTTATACGTTATACGTTATACGTTATACGTTATACGTTATACGTTATACGTTATACGTTATACGTTATACGTTATACGTTATACGTTATACGTTATACGTTATACGTTATACGTTATACGTTATACGTTATACGTTATACGTTATACGTTATACGTTATACGTTATACGTTATACGTTATACGTTATACGTTATACGTTATACGTTATACGTTATACGTTATACGTTATACGTTATACGTTATACGTTATACGTTATACGTTATACGTTATACGTTATACGTTATACGTTATACGTTATACGTTATACGTTATACGTTATACGTTATACGTTATACGTTATACGTTATACGTTATACGTTATACGTTATACGTTATACGTTATACGTTATACGTTATACGTTATACGTTATACGTTATACGTTATACGTTATACGTTATACGTTATACGTTATACGTTATACGTTATACGTTAGACGTTATATGTTGTACGTTATACGTTGTACGTTATACGTTATATGTAATATGTAATACGTTATACGTTATACGTTATACGTTATACGTTATACGCTATACGATATACGTTATGCGTTATATGTTAGACGATATAGTTTATACGTAATACGTTATACGTTATACGTTATACGTTATACGTTATTCGTTACACGTTATATGTTATATGTTATACGTTATACGTTATACGTTATACGTTATACGTTATACGTTATACGTTATACGTTATACGATATACGTTATGCGTTATATGTTAGACGATATAGTTTATACGTAATACGTTATACGTTTTACGTTATACGTTATACGTTATACGTTATACGTTATACGTTATACGTTATACGTTATACGTTATACGCTATACGTTATACGTTATACGTTATACGTTATACGTTATACGTTATACGTTATACGTTATACGTTATACGTTATACGTTATAAGTTATTCGTTATACGTTATACGTTACACGTTATACGTTATACGTTATACGTTATACGTTATACGTTATACGTTATACGTTATACGTTATACGTTATACGTTATACGTTATACGTTATACGTTATACGTTATACGTTATACGTTATACGTTATACGTTATACGTTATACGTTAAACGTTAGACGTTATATGTTATACGTTATACGTTGTACGTTATACGTTATATGTAATATGTAATACGTTATACGTTATACGTTATACGTTATACGTTATACGTTATACGTTATACGATATACGTTATGCGTTATATGTTAGACGATATAGTTTATACGTAATACGTTATACGTTTTACGTTATACGTTATACGTTATACGTTATACGTCATACGTTATACGTTATACGTTATACGTTATACGTTATACGTTATACGTTATACGTTATACGTTATACGTTATACGTTATACGTTATACGTTATACGTTATACGTTATACGTTATACGTTATACGTTATACGTTATACGTTATACGTTATACGTTATACGTTATACGTTATACGGTATACGTTATAGGTCATACCTTATACGCGATACGTCATACGTTATACGTTATACGTTATACGTTATACGTTACACGTTATACGTTATACGTTATACGTTATACGTTATACGTTATACGTTATACGTTATACGTTATACGTTATACGTTATACGTTATACGTTATACGTTATACGTTATACGGTATACGTTATAGGTCATACCTTATACGTGATACGTCATACGTTATACGTTATACGTTATACGTTATACGTTATACGTTATGCGGTATACGTTATGCGTTATACGCTATACGTTATGCGTTATAGGATATACGTTATGCGTTATAGGATATACGTTGTACGTTATACGTTGTACGTTATACGTTATACGTTAAACGTTATACGTTATACGTTATACGCTATACGTTAGACGTAACACGTTACACGTTATACGTTATACGTTATATGTTATACGTTATACGATATACGTTATACGTTATACGTTATACGTTATACGTTATACGGTATACGTTATACGCTATACGTTATACGTTACACGTTATGCGTTATACGTTATGCGTTATACGTTATGCGTTATACGTTATACGATATACGTTATACGTTATACGTTATACGTTATACGTTATACGTTATACGTTATACGTTATACGTTATACGTTATACGTTATACGTTATACGTTATACGTTATACGTTATACGTTATACGTTATACGTTATACGTTATACGTTATACGTTATACGTTATACGTTATACGTTATACGTTATACGTTATACGTTATACGTTATACGTTATACGTTATACGTTATACGTTATACGTTATACGTTATACGTTATACGTTATACGTTATACGTTATACGTTATACGTTATACGATATACGTTATGCGTTATATGTTAGACGATATAGTTTATACGTAATACGTTATACGTTTTACGTTATACGTTATACGTTATACGTTATACGTTATACGTTATACGTTATACGTTATACGTTATACGTTATACGTTATACGTTATACGTTATACGTTATACGTTATACGTTATACGTTATACGTTATACGTTATACGTTATACGTTATACGTTATACGTTATACGTTATACGTTATACGTTATACGTAATACGTTATACGTTATACGTTATACGTTATACGTTATACGTTATACGTTATACGTTATACGTTATACGTTATACGTTATACGTTATACGTTATACGTTATACGTTATACGTTATACGTTATACGTTATACGTTATACGTTATACGTTATACGTTATACGTTATACGTTATACGTTATACGTTATACGTTATACGTTATACGTTATACGTTATACGTTATACGTTATACGTTATACGTTATACGTTATACGTTATACGTTATACGTTATACGTTATACGTTATACGTTATACGTTATACGTTATACGTTATACGTTATACGTTATAAGTTATACGTTATACGTTATACGTTATACGTTATACGTTATACGTTATACGTTACACGTTATACGATACACGTTATACGTTATACGTTACACGTTATACGTTACACGTTATACGTTAGACGTTATACGTTATACGTTATACGTTATACGTTATACGTTATACGTTATACGTTATACGTTATACGTTATACGTTATACGTTATACGTTACACGTTATACGTTACACGTTATACGTTACACGTTATACGTTACACGTTATACGTTACACGTTATACGTTACACGTTATACGTTAGACGTTATACGTTATACGTTATACGTTATACGTTATACGTTATACGTTATACGTTATACGTTATACGTTATACGTTATACTTTATACGTTATACGTTATGCGTTATACGTTATACGTGATACGTTATACGTTATACGTTATGCGTTATACGTTATACGTTATACGTTATACGTTATTCGTTATACGTTATACGTTATACTTTATACGTTATACGTTATGCGTTATACGTTATACGTGATACGTTATACGTTATACGTTATACGTTATACGTTATACGTTATACGTTATACGTTATACGTTATACGTTATACGTTATACGTTAAACGTTATACGTTATATGTTAGACGATATAGTTTATACGTAATACGTTATACGTTTTACGTTATACGTTATACGTTATACGTTATACGTTATACGTTATACGTTATACGTTATACGTTATACGTTATACGTTATACGTTATACGTTATACGTTATACGTTATACGTTATACGTTATACGTTATACGTTATACGTTATACGTTATACGTTATACGTTATACGTTATACGTTAAACGTTAGACGTTATATGTTATACGTTATACGTTGTACGTTATACGTTGTATGTAATATGTAATACGTTATACGTTATACGTTATACGTTATACGTTATACGTTATACGTTATACGATATACGTTATGCGTTATATGTTAGACGATATAGTTTATACGTAATACGTTATACGTTATAGGGTATACGCTTTGCGTTACACGCTATACGTTATGCGTTATAGGATATACGTTATGCGTTATAGGATATACGTTATACGTTATACGTTGTACGTTATACGTTATACGTTATATATTATACGTTATAGGTTATACGTTATACGTTATACGTTATACGTTGTACGTTATACGTTATACGTTATATATTATACGTTATAGGTTATACGTTATACGTTATACGTTATACGTTATACGTTGTTCGTTATACGTTATACGTTATACGTTATACGTTATACGTTATACGTTATACGTTATACGTTATACGTTATACGTTATACGTTATACGTTATACGTTATACGTTATACGTTATACGTTATACGTTATACGTTATACGTTATACGTTATACGTTATACGTTATACGTTATACGTTATACGTTATACGTTATACGTTATACGTTATACGTTATACGTTATACGTTATACGTTATACGTTATACGTTATACGTTATACGTTATACGTTATACGTTATACGTTATACGTTATACGTTATACGTTATACGTTATACGTTATACGTTATACGTTATACGTTATACGTTATACGTTATACGTTATACGTTATACGTTATACGTTATACGTTATACGTTATACGTTATACGTTATACGTTATACGTTATACGTTATACGTTATACGTTATACGTTATACGTTATACGTTATACGTTATACGTTATACGTTATACGTTATACGTTATACGTTATACGTTATACGTTATACGTTATACGTTAGACGTTATATGTTGTACGTTATACGTTGTACGTTATACGTTATATGTAATATGTAATACGTTATACGTTATACGTTATACGTTATACGTTATACGCTATACGATATACGTTATGCGTTATATGTTAGACGATATAGTTTATACGTAATACGTTATACGTTATACGTTATACGTTATACGTTATTCGTTACACGTTATATGTTATATGTTATACGTTATACGTTATACGTTATACGTTATACGTTATACGTTATACGTTATACGTTATACGATATACGTTATGCGTTATATGTTAGACGATATAGTTTATACGTAATACGTTATACGTTTTACGTTATACGTTATACGTTATACGTTATACGTTATACGTTATACGTTATACGTTATACGTTATACGCTATACGTTATACGTTATACGTTATACGTTATACGTTATACGTTATACGTTATACGTTATACGTTATACGTTATACGTTATACGTTATTCGTTATACGTTATACGTTATACGTTATACGTTATACGTTATACGTTATACGTTATACGTTATACGTTATACGTTATACGTTATACGTTATACGTTATACGTTATACGTTATACGTTATACGTTATACGTTATACGTTATACGTTATACGTTATACGTTATACGTTATACGTTAAACGTTAGACGTTATATGTTATACGTTATACGTTGTACGTTATACGTTATATGTAATATGTAATACGTTATACGTTATACGTTATACGTTATACGTTATACGTTATACGTTATACGATATACGTTATGCGTTATATGTTAGACGATATAGTTTATACGTAATACGTTATACGTTTTACGTTATACGTTATACGTTATACGTTATACGTCATACGTTATACGTTATACGTTATACGTTATACGTTATACGTTATACGTTATACGTTATACGTTATACGTTATACGTTATACGTTATACGTTATACGTTATACGTTATACGTTATACGTTATACGTTATACGTTATACGTTATACGTTATACGTTATACGTTATACGGTATACGTTATAGGTCATACCTTATACGCGATACGTCATACGTTATACGTTATACGTTATACGTTATACGTTACACGTTATACGTTATACGTTATACGTTATACGTTATACGTTATACGTTATACGTTATACGTTATACGTTATACGTTATACGTTATACGTTATACGTTATACGTTATACGGTATACGTTATAGGTCATACCTTATACGTGATACGTCATACGTTATACGTTATACGTTATACGTTATACGTTATACGTTATGCGGTATACGTTATGCGTTATACGCTATACGTTATGCGTTATAGGATATACGTTATGCGTTATAGGATATACGTTGTACGTTATACGTTGTACGTTATACGTTATACGTTAAACGTTATACGTTATACGTTATACGCTATACGTTAGACGTAACACGTTACACGTTATACGTTATACGTTATATGTTATACGTTATACGATATACGTTATACGTTATACGTTATACGTTATACGTTATACGGTATACGTTATACGCTATACGTTATACGTTACACGTTATGCGTTATACGTTATGCGTTATACGTTATGCGTTATACGTTAAACGATATACGTTATACGTTATACGTTATACGTTATACGTTATACGTTATACGTTATACGTTATACGTTATACGTTATACGTTATACGTTATACGTTATACGTTATACGTTATACGTTATACGTTATACGTTATACGTTATACGTTATACGTTATACGTTATACGTTATACGTTATACGTTATACGTTATACGTTATACGTTATACGTTATACGTTATACGTTATACGTTATACGTTATACGTTATACGTTATACGTTATACGTTATACGTTATACGATATACGTTATGCGTTATATGTTAGACGATATAGTTTATACGTAATACGTTATACGTTTTACGTTATACGTTATACGTTATACGTTATACGTTATACGTTATACGTTATACGTTATACGTTATACGTTATACGTTATACGTTATACGTTATACGTTATACGTTATACGTTATACGTTATACGTTATACGTTATACGTTATACGTTATACGTTATACGTTATACGTTATACGTTATACGTTATACGTTATACGTTATACGTAATACGTTATACGTTATACGTTATACGTTATACGTTATACGTTATACGTTATACGTTATACGTTATACGTTATACGTTATACGTTATACGTTATACGTTATACGTTATACGTTATACGTTATACGTTATACGTTATACGTTATACGTTATACGTTATACGTTATACGTTATACGTTATACGTTATACGTTATACGTTATACGTTATACGTTATACGTTATACGTTATACGTTATACGTTATACGTTATACGTTATACGTTATACGTTATTCGTTATACGTTATACGTTATACGTTATACGTTATACGTTATACGTTATACGTTATACGTTATACGTTATACGTTATACGTTATACGTTATACGTTATACGTTATACGTTATACGTTATACGTTATACGTTATACGTTACACGTTATACGATACACGTTATACGTTATACGTTACACGTTATACGTTACACGTTATACGTTAGACGTTATACGTTATACGTTATACGTTATACGTTATACGTTATACGTTATACGTTATACGTTATACGTTATACGTTATACGTTATACGTTACACGTTATACGTTACACGTTATACGTTACACGTTATACGTTACACGTTATACGTTACACGTTATACGTTACACGTTATACGTTAGACGTTATACGTTATACGTTATACGTTATACGTTATACGTTATACGTTATACGTTATACGTTATACGTTATGCGTTATACTTTATACGTTATACGTTATGCGTTATACGTTATACGTGATACGTTATACGTTATACGTTATGCGTTATACGTTATACGTTATACGTTATACGTTATACGTTATACGTTATACGTTATACTTTATACGTTATACGTTATGCGTTATACGTTATACGTGATACGTTATACGTTATACGTTATACGTTATACGTTATACGTTATACGTTATACGTTATACGTTATACGTTATACGTTATACGTTATACGTTATACGTTATACGTTATACGTTATACGTTATACGTTGTACGTTATACGTTGTACGTTATACGTTATACGTTATGCGTTATACGTTATGCGTTATACGTTATACGTTATACGTTATACGTTATACGTTATACGTTATACGTTATACGTTATACGTTATACGTTAGACGTTACACGTTACACGTTATACGTTATACGTTATACGTTATACGTTATACGTTATACGGTATACGTTATGCGTTATACGCTATACGTTATGCGTTATAGGATATACGTTATGCGTTATAGGACATACGTTATACGTTATACGTTGTACGTTATACGTTATACGTTATACGTTATACGTTATACGTTAAACGTTAGACGTTATATGTTATACGTTATACGTTGTACGTTATACGTTATACGTTATACGTTATACGTTATACGTTATACGTTATACGTTATACGTTATACGTTATACGTTATACGTTATACGTTATACGTTATACGTTATACGTTATACGTTATACGTTATACGTTATACGTTATACGTTATACGTTATACGTTATACGTTATACGTTATACGTTATACGTTATACGTTATACGTTATACGTTATACGTTAGACGTTACACGTTACACGTTATACGTTATACGTTATACGTTATACGTTATACGTTATACGGTATACGTTATGCGTTATACGCTATACGTTATGCGTTATAGGATATACGTTATGCGTTATAGGACATACGTTATACGTTATACGTTGTACGTTATACGTTATACGTTATACGTTATACGTTATACGTTAAACGTTAGACGTTATATGTTATACGTTATACGTTGTACGTTGTACGTTATATTTAATATGTAGTACGTTATACGTTATACGCTATACGTTATACGTTACACGTTATACGTTATACGTTATGCGTTATACGTTATGCGTTATACGTTATACGTCATACGTTATACGTTATACGTTATACGTTATACGTTATACGTTATACGTTATACGTTATACGTTATACGTTATACGTTATACGTTATACGTTATACGTTATACGTTATACGTTATACGTTATACGTTGTACGTTATACGTTATACGTTATACGTTATACGTTATGCGTTATACGCTATACGTTATGCGTTATAGGTCATACCTTATAGGTGATACGTCAAACGTTATACGTTATACGTTAGATGTTATACGTTATACGTCATACGTTATACGTTATACGTTATACGTTATACGTTGTACGTTATACGTTATACGTTATACGCTATACGTTATACGTTGTACGTTATGCGTTATACGCTATACGTTATACGTTATACGTTATGCGTTATACGCTATACGTTATGCGTTATAGGTAATACGTTATGCGTTATAGGACATACGTTATACGTTATACGTTGTACGATATACGTTATACGTTATACGTTATACGTTATACGTTATACGTTAAACGTTAGACGTTATATGTTATACGTTATACGTTGTACGTTGTACGTTATATGTAATATGTAATACGTTATACGTTATACGCTATACGTTATACGTTACACGTTATACGTTATACGTTATGCGTTATACGTTATGCGTTATACGTTATACGTTATACGTTATACGTTATACGTTATACGTTATACGTTATACGTTATACGTTATACGTTATACGTTATACGTTATACGTTATACGTTATACGTTATGCGTTATACGTTATACGTTATGCGTTATACGTTATACGTTATACGTTATACGTTATACGTTATACGTTGTACGTTATACGTTATACGTTATACGTTATACGTTATACGTTATACGTTATACGTTATACGTTATACGTTATACGTTATACGTTATACGTTATACGTTATACGTTATACGTTATACGTTATGCGTTATACGCTATACGTTATGCGTTATAGGTCATACCTTATACGTGATACGTCATACGTTATACGTTATACGTTAGAAGTTATACGTTATACGTCATACGTTATACGTTATACGTTATACGTTATACGTTATACGTTATACGTTATACGTTATACGTTCTACGTTATACGTTATACGTTTTACGTTATACGTTATACGTTATACGTTATACGTTATGCGTTATACGTTATGCGTTATACGTTATACGTTATACGTTATACGTTATACGTTATACGTTATACGTTATAAGGTATACGTTATGCGTTATATGTTATACGTTATACGTTGTACGTTATACGTTATATGTAATATGTAATACGTTATACGTTATACGCTATACGTTATACGTTACACGTTATACGTTATACGATATGCGTTATACGTTATGCGTTATACGTTATACGTTATACGTTATACGTTATACGTTATACGTTATACGTTATACGTTATACGTTATACGTTATACGTTATACGTTATACGTTATACGTTATACGTTATACGTTATACGTTATACGTTATACGTTATGCGTTATACGTTATGCGTTATACGTTATACGTTATACGTTATACGTTATACGTTATACGTTATACGTTATACGTTATACGATATACGTTATACGTTATACGTTATACGTTATACGTTATACGTTATACGTTATACGTTATACGTTATACGTTATACGTTATACGTTATACGTTATACGTTATACGTTATACGTTATGCGTTATACGCTATACGTTATGCGTTATAGGTCATACCTTATACGTGATACGTCATACGTTATACGTTATACGTTAGAAGTTATACGTTATACGTCATACGTTATACGTTATACGTTATACGTTATACGTTGTACGTTATTCGTTATACGTTATATGCTATACGTTATACGTTATACGTTATACGGTATACGTTATGCGTTATATGGTATACGTTATACGTTGTACGTTATACGTTATATGTAATATGTAATACGTTATACGTTATACGCTATACGTTATACGTTACACGTTATACGTTATACGATATGCGTTATACGTTATGCGTTATACGTTATACGTTATACGTTATACGTTATACGTTATACGTTATACGTTATACGTTATACGTTATACGTTATACGTTATACGTTATACGTTATACGTTATACGTTATACGTTACACGTTCTGCGTTATACGTTATGCGTTATACGTTATACGTTATACGTTATACGTTATACGTTATACGTTATACTATATACGTTATACGTTATACGTTATACGTTATACGTTATACGTTATACGTTATACGTTATACGTTATACGTTATACGTTATACGTTATACGTTATACGTTATACGTTATACGTTATACGTTATACGTTATACGTTATACGTTATGCGTTATACGCTATACGTTATGCGTTATACGTTATACGTTATACTATATACGTTATACGTTATACGTTATACGTTATACGTTATACGTTATACGTTATACGTTATACGTTATACGTTATACGTTATACGTTATACGTTATACGTTATACGTTATACGTTATACGTTATACGTTATACGTTATACGTTATACGTCATACGTTATACGTTATACGTTATACGTTATACGTTGTACGTTATACGTTATACGTTATACGCTATACGTTATACGTTGTACGTTATGCGTTATACGTTATGCGTTATACGTTATACGTTATACGTTATACGTTATACGTTATACGTTATACGTTATACGTTATTCGTTATACGTTATACGTTATACGTTATACGGTATACGTTATAGGTCATACCTCGTACGTGATACGTCATACGTTATACGTTCTACGTTATACGTTATACGTTATACGTTATACGTCATACTTTATTCGTTATGCGTTATATGTTATACGTTATTCGTTATACGTTATACGTTATACGTTATACGTTATACGTTATACGTTATACGTTATACGTTATACGTTATACGTTATACGTTATACGTTATACGTTATACGTTATACGTTATACGTTATACGTTATACGTTATACGTTATACGTTATACGTTATACGTTATACGTTATACGTTATGCGTTATACGTTATACGTTATACGTTATACGTTATACGTTATACGTTATACGGTATACGTTATGCGTTATATGTTATACGTTATACGTTGTACGTTATACGTTATATGTAATATGTAATACGTTATACGTTATACGCTATACGTTATACGTTACACGTTATACGTTATACGATATGCGTTATACGTTATGCGTTATACGTTACACGTTATACGTTATACGTTATACGTTATACGTTATACGTTGTACGTTATACGTTATACGTTATACGTTATACGTTATACGTTATACGTTATACGTTATACGTTATACGTTATACGTTATACGTTATACGTTATACGTTATACGTTATGCGTTATACGCTATACGTTATGCGTTATACGTTATACGTTATACTATATACGTTATACGTTATACGTTATACGTTATACGTTATACGTTATACGTTATACGTTATACGTTATACGTTATACGTTATACGTTATACGTTATACGTTATACGTTATACGTTATACGTTATACGTTATGCGTTATACGTTATACGTTATACGTTATACGTTATACGTTATACGTTATACGTTATACGTTATGCGTTATACGTTATACGTTATACGTTATACGTTATACGTTATACGTTATACGTTATACGTTATACGTTATGCGTTATACGTTATACGTTATACGTTATACGTTATACGTTATACGTTATACGGTATACGTTATGCGTTATATGTTATACGTTATACGTTGTACGTTATACGTTATATGTAATATGTAATACGTTATACGTTATACGCTATACGTTATACGTTACACGTTATACGTTATACGATATGCGTTATACGTTATGCGTTATACGTTATACGTTATACGTTATACGTTATACGTTATACGTTATACGTTGTACGTTATACGTTATACGTTATACGTTATACGTTATACGTTATACGTTATACGTTATACGTTATACGTTATACGTTATACGTTATACGTTATACGTTATACGTTATACGTTATACGTTATACGTTATACGTTATACGTTATACGTTATACGTTATACGTTATACGTTATACGTTATACGTTATACGTTATACGTTATACGTTATACGTTATACGTTATACGTTATACGTTATACGTTATACGTTACACGTTATGCGTTATACGTTATGCGTTATACGTTATACGTTATACGTTATACGTTATACGTTATACGTTATACGTTATACGTTATACGTTATACGTTATACGATATTCATTATACGTTATACGTTATACGTTATACGGTATACGTTATAGGTCGTACCTCGAACGTGATACGTCATACGTTATACGTTCTACGTTATACGTTATACGTTATACGTTATACGTCATACTTTATTCGTTATGCGTTATACGTTATACGTTATTCGTTATACGCTATACGTTATACGTTATACGTTATACGTTATACGTTATACGTTATACGTTATACGTTATACGTTATACGTTATACGTTATACGTTATACGTTATACGTTATACGTTATACGTTATACGTTATACGTTATACGTTATACGTTATACGTTATACGTTATACGTTATGCGTTATACGTTATACGTTATACGTTATACGTTATACGTTATACGTTATACGTTATACGGTATACGTTATGCGTTATATGTTATACGTTATACGTTGTACTTTATACGTTATATGTAATATGTAATACGTTATACGTTATACGCTATACGTTATACGTTACACGTTATACGTTATACGATATGCGTTATACGTTATGCGTTATACGTTATACGTTATACGTTATACGTTATACGTTATACGTTATACGTTGTACGTTATACGTTATACGTTATACGTTATACGTTATACGTTATACGTTATACGTTATACGTTATACGTTATACGTTATACGTTATACGTTATGAGTTATACGCTATACGTTATACATGAGACGTTATAGGTTATACATAATACATTATACGTTACACGTTATACGTTATACGTTATACGTTATACGTTATACGTCATACGTTATACGCTACACGTTATACGTAATATGTAATACGTCATACGTTTTACGTTATTCGTTATACGTTCTTCGTTACACGTTATACGTTATACGTTATACGTTATACGGTATACGTTATGCGTTATACGCTATACGTTATGCGTTATCGGATATACGTTATACGTTATACGTTGTACGCTATAGGTTATACGTTACACGTTATACGATATACGTTATGCGTTATACGTTATGCGTTATACGTTATACGTTATACGTTATACCTTATACGTTATACGTTATACGTTATACGTTATACGGTATACGTTATACGTTATGCGTTATACGTTATACGTTATACGTTATACGTTATACGTTATACGGTATACGTTATGCGTTGTACGCTATACGTTATGCGTTATCGGATATACGTTATACGTTATACGTTATGCGTTATACGTTATACGTTATACGTTATACGTTATACGTTATACGTTATACGTTATACGGTATACGTTATGCGTTATATGTTATACGTTATACGTTGTACTTTATACGTTATATGTAATATGTAATACGTTATACGTTATACGCTATACGTTATACGTTACACGTTATACGTTATACGATATGCGTTATACGTTATGCGTTATACGTTATACGTTATACGTTATACGTTATACGTTATACGTTATACGTTGTACGTTATACGTTATACGTTATACGTTATACGTTATGCGTTATACGTTATACGTTATACGTTATACGTTATACGTTATACGTTATACGTTGTACGTTATACGTTATACGTTATACGTTATACGTTATACGTTATACGGTATACGTTATACGTTATACGTTATACGTTATACGTTATGCGTTATACGTTATACGTTATACGTTATACGTTATACGTTATACGTTATACGTTATACGGTATACGTTATGCGTTATACGATATACGTTATGCGTTATCGGATATACGTTATACGTTATACGTTGTACGCTATAGGTTATACGTTACACGTTATACGATATACGTTATGCGTTATACGTTATGCGTTATACGTTATACGTTATACGTTATACCTTATACGTTATACGTTATACGTTATACGTTATACGGTATACGTTATACGTTATGCGTTATACGTTATACGTTATACGTTATACGTTATACGTTATACGGTATACGTTATGCGTTATACGCTATACGTTATGCGTTATCGGATATACGTTATACGTTATACGTTGTACGCTATAGGTTATACGTTACACGTTATACGTTATACGTTATGCGTTATACGTTATGCGTTATACGTTATACGTTATACGTTATACCTTATACGTTATACGTTATACGTTATACGTTATACGGTATACGTTATGCGTTACACGCTACACGTTATGCGTTATAGGATATACGTTATGCGTTATACGTTATATGTTATACGTGATACGTTACACGTTATACGTTATACGTTATGCGTTATACGTTATGCGTTATACGTTATACGTTATACGTTATACGTTATACGTTATACGTTATACGTTATACGTTATACGTTATACGTTATACGTTATACGTTATACGTTATACGTTATACGTTATACGTTATACGTTATACGTTATACGTTATACGTTATACGTTATACGATATACGTTATACGTTATACATGAGACGTTATAGGTTATACATAATACATTATACGTTACACGTTATACGTTATACGTTATACGTTATACGTTATACGTCATACGTTATACGCTACACGTTATACGTAATATGTAATACGTCATACGTTTTACGTTATTCGTTATACGTTCTTCGTTACACGTTATACGTTATACGTTATGCGTTATACGTTATACGTTATACGTTATACGTTATACGTTATACGTTATACGTTATACGTTATACGTTATATAGTACGTTATATGTTATACGTTATAAGTTTTACGTTATACGTTATACGTTATACGTTATACGTTATACGTTATACGTTATACGTTATACGTTATACGTTATTCGTTATACGTTATACGTTATACGTTATACGTTATACGTTATACGTTAGACGTTACACGTTACACGTTATACGTTATACGTTATACGTTATACGTTATACGTTATACGGTATACGTTATGCGTTATACGCTATACGTTATGCGTTATAGGATATACGTTATGCGTTATAGGATATACGTTATACGTTTTACGTTGTACGTTATACGTTATACGTTATACGTTATACGTTATACGTTATACGTTATACGTTATACGTTATACGTTATACGTTATACGTTATACGTTATACGTTATACGTTATACGTTATACGTTATACGTTATACGTTATACGTTATACGTTATACGTTATACGTTATACGTTATACGTTATACGTTATACGTTATACGTTATACGTTATACGTTATACGTTATACGTTATACGTTATACGTTATACGTTATACGTTATACGTTATACGTTATACGTTATACGTTATACGTTATACGTTATACGTTATACGTTATACGTTATACGTTACACGTTATACGTTACACGTTATACGTTACACGTTATACGTTATACGTTATACGTTATACGTTATACGTTATACGTTATACGTTATATGTTATACGTTATGCGTTATACGCTATACATTATACGTTATACGATATACGTTCTACGTTATACATGAGACGTTATAGGTTATACATAATACATTATACGTTACACGTTATACGTTATACGTTATACGTTATACGTTATACGTCATACGTTATACGCTACACGTTATACGTAATATGTAATACGTCATACGTTTTACGTTATTCGTTATACGTTCTTCGTTACACGTTATACGTTATACGTTATGCGTTATACGTTATACGTTATACGTTATACGTTATACGTTATACGTTATACGTTATACGTTATACGTTATACGTTATATGTTATAAGTTATACGTTATACGTTATGCGTTATACGTTATACGTTATACGTTATACGTTATACGTTATACGGTATACGTTATGCGTTATACGCTACACGTTATGCGTTATCGGATATACGTTATACGTTATACGTTGTACGCTATAGGTTATACGTTACACGTTATACGTTATACGTTATGCGTTATACGTTATGCGTTTTACGTTATACGTTATACGTTATACGGTATACGTTATGCGTTATACGCTATAAGTTATGCGTTATCGGATATACGTTATACGTTATACGTTGTACGCCATAGGTTATACGTTACACTTTATACGTTATACGTTATGCGTTATACGTTATACGTTATACGTTATACCTTATACGTTATACGTTATACGTTATACGTTATACGGTATACGTTATGCGTTACACGCTACACGTTATGCGTTATAGGATATACGTTATGCGTTATACGTTATACGTTATACGTGATACGTTACACGTTATACGTTATACGTTATGCGTTATACGTTATGCGTTATACGTTATACGTTATACGTTATACCTTATACGTTATACGTTATACGTTATACGTTATACGTTATACGTTATACGTTATACGTTATACGTTATACGGTATACGTTATGCGTTATACGCTATACGTTATGCGTTATCGGATATACGTTATACGTTATACGTTGTACGCCATAGGTTATACGTTACACTTTATACGTTATACGTTATGCGTTATACGTTATGCGTTATACGTTATACGTTATACGTTATACCTTATACGTTATACGTTATACGTTATACGTTATACGTTATACGTTATACGTTATACGTTATACGTTATACGTTATACGTTATACGTTATACGTTATACGTTATACGGTATACGTTATGCGTTATACGCTATACGTTATGCGTTATCGGATATACGTTATACGTTGTACGCTATACGTTATACGTTATACGTTATACATTAAACGTTAGACGTTATATGTTATACGTTATACGTCGTACGTTTTACGTTATACGTAATATGTAATACGTTATACGTTATACGTTATACGTTATACGTTATACGTTATACGTTATACGGTATACGTTATGCGTTACACGCTATACGTTATGCGTTATAGGATATACGTTATGCGTTATAGGATATACGTTATACGTTATACGTTATACGTTATACGTTATACGTTATACGTTATACGTTATACGTTATACGTTATACGTTATACGTTATACGTTATACGTTATACGTTATACGTTATACGTTATACGTTATACGGTATACGTTATGCGTTATACGCTATACGTTATGCGTTATCGGATATACGTTATACGTTATACGTTGTACGCCATAGGTTATACGTTACACTTTATACGTTATACGTTATGCGTTATACGTTATGCGTTATACGTTATACGTTATACGTTATACCTTATACGTTATACGTTATACGTTATACGTTATACGTTATACGTTATACGTTATACGTTATACGTTATACGTTATACGTTATACGTTATACGTTATACGTTATACGGTATACGTTATGCGTTATACGCTATACGTTATGCGTTATCGGATATGCGTTATACGTTGTACGCTATACGTTATACGTTATACGTTATACATTAAACGTTAGACGTTATATGTTATACGTTATACGTCGTACGTTTTACGTTATACGTTATATGTAATACGTTATACGTTATACGTTATACGTTATACGTTATACGTTATACGTTATACGGTATACGTTATGCGTTACACGCTATACGTTATGCGTTATAGGATATACGTTATGCGTTATAGGATATACGTTATACGTTATACGTTGTACGTTATACGTTTTATGTAATATGTAATACGTTATACGTTATACGTTATACGTTATACGTTATACGTTATACGATATACGTTATACGTTATACGTTATACGTTATACGTTATACGTTATACGTTAAACGTTATACGTTATACGTTATACGTTATACGGTATACGTTATGCGTTATACGCTATACGTTATGCGTTATAGGATATACGTTATGCGTTATAGGATATACGTTATACGTTATACGTTGTACGTTATACGTTATATGTAATATGTAATACGTAATACGTTATACGTTATACGCTATACGTTATACGTAACACGTTATACGTTATACGTTATACGTCATACGTTATACGCTACACGTTATACGTAATACGTAATACGTCATACGTTCTACGTTATTCGTTATACGTTCTTCGTTACCCGTTATACGTTATACGTTATGCGTTATACGTTATACGTTATACGTTATACGTTATACGTTATACGTTATACGTTATACGTTACACGTTATACGTTATACGTTATGCGTTATACGTTATGCGTTATACGTTATACGTTATACGTTATACCTTATACGTTATACGTGATACGTTATACGTTATACGTTATACGTTATACGTTATACGTTATACGTTATACGTTATGCGTTATACGTTATACGTTATACGGTATACGTTATGAGTTATACGCTATACGTTATGCGTTATCGGATATACGTTATACGTTATACGTTGTACGCTATAGGTTATACGTTACACGTTATACGTTATACGTTATGCGTTATACGTTATGCGTTATACATTATACGTTATACGTTATACCTTATACGTTATACGTTATACGTTATACGTTATACGTAATACGTTATACGGTATACGTTATGCGTTATACGCTATACGTTATGCGTTATCGGATATACGTTATACGTTGTACGCTATACGTTATACGTTATACGTTATACATTAAACGTTAGACGTTATATGTTATACGTTATACGTCGTACGTATTACGTTATACGTAATATGTAATACGTTATACGTTATACGTTATACGTTATACGTTATACGTTATACGTTATACGGTATACGTTATGCGTTACACGCTATACGTTATGCGTTATAGGATATACGTTATGCGTTATAGGATATACGTTATACGTTATACGTTGTACGTTATACGTTTTATGTAATATGTAATACGTTATACGTTATACGTTATACGTTATACGTTATACGTTATACGATATACGTTATACGTTATACGCTATACGTTATGCGTTATCGGATATACGTTATACGTTGTACGCTATACGTCATACGTTATACGTTATACATTAAACGTTAGACGTTATATGTTATACGTTATACGTCGTACGTATTACGTTATACGTAATATGTAATACGTTATACGTTATACGTTATACGTTATACGTTATACGTTATACGGTATACGTTATGCGTTACACGCTATACGTTATGCGTTATAGGATATACGTTATGCGTTATAGGATATACGTTATACGTTATACGTTGTACGTTATACGTTTTATGTAATATGTAATACGTTATACGTTATACGTTATACGTTATACGTTATACGTTATACGATATACGTTATACGTTATACGTTATACGTTATACGTTATACGT
Organism: Ptiloglossa arizonensis; assembly: GCF_051014685.1. Lineage (NCBI taxonomy): Eukaryota > Metazoa > Arthropoda > Insecta > Hymenoptera > Colletidae > Ptiloglossa > Ptiloglossa arizonensis. The sequence goes on along the minus strand of NW_027478420.1, from coordinate 774,315 downwards.
TAAAGGTTATACGTTATACGTTATACGGTATACGTTATGCGTTATACGCTATACGTTATGCGTTATAGGATATACGTTATGCGTTATAGGATATACGTTATACGTTATACGTTGTACGTTATACGTTATATGTAATCTGTAATACGTAATACGTTATACGTTATACGCTATACGTTATACGTAACACGTTATACGTTATACGATATACGTTATACGTTATACGTTAGACGTTATAGGTTATACGTAATACGCTGTACGTTATACGTTATACGTTATACGTTATACGTTATACGGTATACGTTATCGGTCATACCTTATACGTGATACGTCATACGTTATACGTTATACGTTATACGTTATACGTTATACGTTATACGTTATACGTTATACGTTATACGTTATACGTTATACGTTATACGTTATACGTTATACGTTATACGTTATACGTTATACGTTATACGTTATACGTTATACGTTATATGTAATACGTTATGCGTTATACGTTATACATTATACGTTATACGATATACGTTATACGTTATACGTTATACATTAGACGTTATAGGTTATACATAATGCATTATACGTTACACGTTATACGTTATACGTTATGCGTTATACGTTATACGTCATACGTTATACGATACACGTTATACGTAATATGTAATACGTCATACGTTTTACGTTATTCGTTATACGTTCTTCGTTACACGTTATACGTTATACGTTATGCGTTATACGTTATACGTTATACGTTATACGTTATACGTTATACGTAATACGTTATACGTTATACGTTATACGTTATACGTTACACGTTATACGTTACACGTTATACGTTACACGTTATACGTTACACGTTATACGTTACACGTTATACGTTACACGTTATACGTTACACGTTATACGTTACACGTTATACGTTACACGTTATACGTTACACGTTATACGTTACACGTTATACGTTATACGTTATACGTTATACGTTATACGTTATACGTTATACGTTATACGTTATACGTTATACGTTATGCGTTATACGTTATGCGTTATACGTTATACGTTATACGTTATACCTTATACGTTATACGTGATACGTTATACGTTATACGTTATACGTTATACGGTATACGTTATGCGTTACACGCTATACGTTATGCGTTATAGGATATACGTTATGCGTTATAGGATATACGTTATACGTTATACGTTGTACGTTATACGTTTTATGTAATATGTAATACGTTATACGTTATACGTTATACGTTATACGTTATACGTTATACGATATACGTTATACGTTATACGTTATACGTTATACGTTATACGTTATACGTTAAACGTTATACGTTATACGTTATACGTTATACGGTATACGTTATGCGTTATACGCTATACGTTGTGCGTTATAGGATATACGTTATGCGTTATAGGATATACGTTATACGTTATACGTTGTACGTTATACGTTATATGTAATATGTAATACGTAATACGTTATACGTTATACGCTATACGTTATACGTAACACGTTATACGTTATACGTTATACGTCATACGTTATACGCTACACGTTATACGTAATACGTAATACGTCATACGTTCTACGTTATACGTTATGCGTTATACGTTATACGTTATACGTTATACCTTATACGTTATACGTTATACGTTATACGTTATACGGTATACGTTATGCGTTACACGCTACACGTTATGCGTTATAGGATATACGTTATGCGTTATACGTTATACGTTATACGTGATACGTTACACGTTATACGTTATACGTTATGCGTTATACGTTATGCGTTATACGTTATACGTTATACGTTATACCTTATACGTTATACGTTATACGTTATACGTTATACGTTATACGTTATACGTTATACGTTATACGTTATACGTTATACGTTATACGTTATACGGTATACGTTATGCGTTATACGCTATACGTTATGCGTTATCGGATATACGTTATACGTTATACGTTGTACGCCATAGGTTATACGTTACACTTTATACGTTATACGTTATGCGTTATACGTTATGCGTTATACGTTATACGTTATACGTTATACCTTATACGTTATACGTTATACGTTATACGTTATACGTTATACGTTATACGTTATACGTTATACGTTATACGTTATACGTTATACGGTATACGTTATGCGTTATACGCTATACGTTATGCGTTATCGGATATACGTTATACGTTGTACGCTATACGTTATACGTTATACGTTATACATTAAACGTTAGACGTTATATGTTATACGTTATACGTCGTACGTTTTACATTATACGTTATATGTAATACGTTATACGTTATACGTTATACGTTATACGTTATACGGTATACGTTATGCGTTACACGCTATACGTTATGCGTTATAGGATATACGTTATGCGTTATAGGATATACGTTATACGTTATACGTTGTACGTTATACGTTTTATGTAATATGTAATACGTTATACGTTATACGTTATACGTTATACGTTATACGTTATACGATATACGTTATACGTTATACGTTATACGTTATACGTTATACGTTATACGTTAAACGTTATACGTTATACGTTATACGTTATACGGTATACGTTATGCGTTATACGCTATACGTTATGCGTTATAGGATATACGTTATGCGTTATAGGATATACGTTATACGTTATACGTTGTACGTTATACGTTATATGTAATATGTAATACGTAATACGTTATACGTTATACGCTATACGTTATACGTAACACGTTATACGTTATACGTTATACGTCATACGTTATACGCTACACGTTATACGTAATACGTAATACGTCATACGTTCTACGTTATTCGTTATACGTTCTTCGTTACCCGTTATACGTTATACGTTATGCGTTATACGTTATACGTTATACGTTATACGTTATACGTTATACGTTATACGTTATACGTTATACGTTATACCTTATACGTTATACGTTATACGTTATACGTTATACGTTATACGTTATACGTTATACGTTATACGTTATACGTTATACGTTATACGTTATACGTTATACGTTATACGTTATACGTTATACGTTATACGTTATACGTTATACGGTATACGTTATGCGTTATACGCTATACGTTATGCGTTATCGGATATACGTTATACGTTGTACGCTATACGTTATACGTTATACGTTATACATTAAACGTTAGACGTTATATGTTATACGTTATACGTCGTACGTTTTACATTATACGTTATATGTAATACGTTATACGTTATACGTTATACGTTATACGTTATACGTTATACGTTATACGGTATACGTTATGCGTTACACGCTATACGTTATGCGTTATAGGATATACGTTATGCGTTATAGGATATACGTTATACGTTATACGTTGTACGTTATACGTTTTATGTAATATGTAATACGTTATACGTTATACGTTATACGTTATACGTTATACGTTATACGATATACGTTATACGTTATACGTTATACGTTATACGTTATACGTTATACGTTAAACGTTATACGTTATACGTTATACGTTATACGGTATACGTTATGCGTTATACGCTATACGTTATGCGTTATAGGATATACGTTATGCGTTATAGGATATACGTTATACGTTATACGTTGTACGTTATACGTTATATGTAATATGTAATACGTAATACGTTATACGTTATACGCTATACGTTATACGTAACACGTTATACGTTATACGTTATACGTCATACGTTATACGCTACACGTTATACGTAATACGTAATACGTCATACGTTCTACGTTATTCGTTATACGTTCTTCGTTACCCGTTATACGTTATACGTTATGCGTTATACGTTATACGTTATACGTTATACGTTATACGTTATACGTTATACGTTATACGTTATACGTTACACGTTATACGTTATACGTTATGCGATATACGTTATGCGTTATACGTTATACGTTATACGTTATACCTTATACGTTATACGTGATACGTTATACGTTATACGTTATACGTTATACGTTATACGTTATACGTTATACGTTATACGTTATACGTTATACGGTATACGTTATGAGTTATACGCTATACGTTATGCGTTATCGGATATACGTTATACGTTATACGTTGTACGCTATAGGTTATACGTTACACGTTATACGTTATACGTTATGCGTTATACGTTATGCGTTATACGTTATACGTTATACGTTATACCTTATACGTTATACGTTATACGTTATACGTTATACGTAATACGTTATACGGTATACGTTATGCGTTACACGCTATACGTTATGCGTTATAGGATATACGTTATGCGTTATAGGATATACGTTATGCGTTATCGGATATACGTTATACGTTATACGTTGTACGCTATAGGTTATACGTTACACGTTATACGTTATACGTTATGCGTTATACGTTATGCGTTATACGTTATACGTTATACGTTATACCTTATACGTTATACGTTATACGTTATACGTTATACGTAATACGTTATACGGTATACGTTATGCGTTATACGCTATACGTTATGCGTTATCGGATATACGTTATACGTTGTACGCTATACGTTATACGTTATACGTTATACATTAAACGTTAGACGTTATATGTTATACGTTATACGTCGTACGTATTACGTTATACGTAATATGTAATACGTTATACGTTATACGTTATACGTTATACGTTATACGTTATACGTTATACGGTATACGTTATGCATTACACGCTATACGTTATGCGTTATAGGATATACGTTATGCGTTATAGGATATACGTTATACGTTATACGTTGTACGTTATACGTTTTATGTAATATGTAATACGTTATACGTTATACGTTATACGTTATACGTTATACGTTATACGATATACGTTATACGTTATACGTTATACGTTATACGTTATACGTTAAACGTTATACGTTATACGTTATACGTTATACGTTATAAGTTATACGTTATACGGTATACGTTATGCGTTATACGCTATACGTTATGCGTTATCGGATATACGTTATACGTTGTACGCTATACGTCATACGTTATACGTTATACATTAAACGTTAGACGTTATATGTTATACGTTATACGTCGTACGTATTACGTTATACGTAATATGTAATACGTTATACGTTATACGTTATACGTTATACGTTATACGTTATACGGTATACGTTATGCGTTACACGCTATACGTTATGCGTTATAGGATATACGTTATGCGTTATAGGATATACGTTATACGTTATACGTTGTACGTTATACGTTTTATGTAATATGTTATACGTTATACGTTATACGTTATACGTTATACGTTATACGTTATACGATATACGTTATACGTTATACGTTATACGTTATACGTTATACGTTAAACGTTATACGTTATACGTTATACGGTATACGTTATGCGTTATACGCTATACGTTATGCGTTATAGGATATACGTTATGCGTTATAGGATATACGTTATACGTTATACGTTGTACGTTATACGTTATATGTAATATGTAATACGTAATACGTTATACGTTATACGCTATACGTTATACGTAACACGTTATACGTTATACGATATACGTTATACGTTATACGTTAGACGTTATAGGTTATACGTAATACGCTGTACGTTATACGTTATACGTTATACGTTATACGTTATACGTTATACGGTATACGTTATCGGTCATACCTTATACGTGATACGTCATACGTTATACGTTATACGTTATACGTTATACGTTATACGTTATACGTTATACGTTATACGTTATACGTTATACGTTATACGTTATACGTTATACGTTATACGTTATACGTTATACGTTATACGTTATACGTTATACGTTACACGTTATATGTAATACGTTATGCGTTATACGTTATACATTATACGTTATACGATATACGTTATACGTTATACATTAGACGTTATAGGTTATACATAATGCATTATACGTTACACGTTATACGTTATACGTTATACGTTATACGTTATACGTCATACGTTATACGATACACGTTATACGTAATATGTAATACGTCATACGTTTTACGTTATTCGTTATACGTTCTTCGTTACACGTTATACGTTATACGTTATGCGTTATACGTTATACGTTATACGTTATACGTTATACGTTATACGTTATACGTTATACGTTATACGTTATACGTTATACGTTACACGTTATACGTTACACGTTATACGTTACACGTTATACGTTACACGTTATACGTTACACGTTATACGTTACACGTTATACGTCATACGTTATACGTTATACATTAAACGTTAGACGTTATATGTTATACGTTATACGTCGTACGTATTACGTTATACGTAATATGTAATACGTTATACGTTATACGTTATACGTTATACGTTATACGTTATACGTTATACGGTATACGTTATGCGTTACACGCTATACGTTATGCGTTATAGGATATACGTTATGCGTTATAGGATATACGTTATACGTTATACGTTGTACGTTATACGTTTTATGTAATATGTAATACCTTATACGTTATACGTTATACGTTAAACGTTATACGTTATACGATATACGTTATACGTTATACGTTATACGTTATACGTTATACGTTAAACGTTATGCGTTATACGCTATACGTTATGCGTTATAGGATATACGTTATGCGTTATAGGATATACGTTATACGTTATACGTTGTACGTTATACGTTATATGTAATATGTAATACGTAATACGTTATACGTTATACGCTATACGTTATACATAATACGTTATACGTTATACGTTATACGTTATACGTTATACGTTAAACTTTAGACGTTATATGTTATACGTTATACGTTGTACGTTATACGTTATATGTAATATGTAATACGTAATACGTTATACGTTATACGTTGTACGTTATACGTTTTATGTAATATGTAATACGTTATACGTTATACGTTATACGTTATACGTTATACGTTATACGATATACGTAATACGTTATACGTTATACGTTATACGTTATACGATATACGTTATATGTAATACGTTATGCGTTATACGTTATACATTATACGTTATACGTTATACGTTATACATTAGACGTTATGGGTTATACATAATACATTATACGTTACACGTTATACGTTATACGTTATACGTTATACGTTATACGTCATACGTTATACGCTACACGTTATAGGTAATATGTAATACGTCATACGTTTTACGTTATTCGTTATACGTTCTTCGTTACACGTTATACGTTATACGTTATGCGTTATACGTTATACGTTATACGTTATACGTTAAACTTTAGACGTTATATGTTATACGTTATACGTTGTACGTTATACGTTATATGTAATATGTAATACGTAATACGTTATACGTTATACGCTATACGTTATACGTAACACGTTATACGTTATACGATATATATTATACGTTATACGTTAGACGTTATAGGTTATACGTAATACGCTATACGTTATACGTTATACGTTATACGTTATACGTTATACGTTATACGTTATACATTAGACGTTATAGGTTATACATAATACATTATACGTTACACGTTATACGTTATACGTTATACGTTATACGTTATACGTTATACGTTATACGTTATACGTCATACGTTATACGCTACACGTTATAGGTAATATGTAATACGTCATACGTTTTACGTTATTCGTTATACGTTCTTCGTTACACGTTATACGTTATACGTTATGCGTTATACGTTATACGTTATACGTTATACGTTATACGTTATACGTTATACGTTATACGTTATACGTTATACGTTATACGTTATATGTTATACGTTATACGCTACACGTTATACGTAATATGTAATACGTCATACGTTTTACGTTATTCGTTATACGTTCTTCGTTACACGTTATACGTTATACGTTATGCGTTATGCGATATACGTTATACGTTATACGTTATACGTTATACGTTATACGTTATACGTTATACGTTACACGTTATACGTTATACGTTATACGTTATTCGTTATACGTTATACGTTATACGTTATACGGTATACGTTTTACGTTATACGTTATTCGTTATACGTTATACGTTATACGTTATACGTTATACGTTATACGTTATTCGTTATACGTTATACGTTATACGTTATACGTTATACGTTATACGTTATGCGTTATACGCTATACGTTATACATGAGACGTTATAGGTTATACATAATACATTATACGTTACACGTTATACGTTATACGTTATACGTTATACGGTATACGTTATGCGTTATACGTTATACGTTATACGTTGTACGTTATACGTTATACGTTATACGTTAGACGTTACACGTTACACGTTATACGTTATACGTTATACGTTATACGTTATACGTTATACGGTATACGTTATGCGTTATACGTTATACGTTATACGTTATACGTTATACGTTATACGTTATACGTTATACGTTATACGTTATACGTTATACGTTACACGTTATACGTTATACGTTATACGTTATTCGTTATACGTTATACGTTATACGTTATACGGTATACGTTTTACGTTATACGTTATACGTTATACGTTATACGTTATACGTTATACGTTATACGTTATACGTTATACGTTATACGTTATACGTTATACGTTATACGTTATACGTTATACGTTATACGTTATGCGTTATACGCTATACGTTATACATGAGACGTTATAGGTTATACATAATACATTATACGTTACACGTTATACGTTATACGTTATACGTTATACGGTATACGTTATGCGTTATACGCTATACGTTATGCGTTATAGGATATACGTTATGCGTTATAGGATATACGTTATACGTTTTACGTTGTTCGTTGTACGTTATACGTTATACGTTATACGTTATACGTTATACGTTATACGTTATACGTTATACGTTATACGTTATACGTTATACGTTATACGTTATACATTATACGTTATACGTTATACGTTATACGTTATACGTTATGCGTTCTACGTTATACGTTATACGTTATACGTTATACGTTATACGTTATACGTTATACGTTATACGTTATACGTTATACGTTATACGTTATTCGTTATACGTTATACGTTATACGTTATACGTTATACGTTATACGTTATACGTTATACGTTATACGTTATACGTTATACGTTATACGTTATACGTTATACGTTATACGTTATACGTTATACGTTATACGTTATACGTTATACGTTATACGTTATACGTTATACGTTATACGTTATACGTTATACGTTATACGTTATACGTTATACGTTATATGTTATACGTTATGCGTTATACGCTATACATTATACGTTATACGATATACGTTCAACGTTAAACATGAGACGTTATAGGTTGTACATAATACATTATACGTTACACGTTATACGTTATAGGTTATACGTTATACGTTATACGTTATACGTTATACGTTATACGTTATACGTTATACTTTATACGTTATACGTTATACGTTATACGTTATACGTTATACGTTATACGTTATACGTTATACGTTATACGTTATACGTTATACGTTATACGTTATACGTTATACGTTACACGTTATACGTTATACGTTATACGTTATACGTTATACGTTATACGTTACACGATATGCGTTATTCGTTATGCGTTATACGTTATACGTTATACGTTATACGTTATACGTTATACGTTATACTATATACGTTATACGTTATACGTTATACGTTATACGTTATACGTTATACGTTATACGTTATACGTTATACGTTATACGTTATACGTTATACGTTATACGTTATACGTTATACGTTATGCGTTATACGCTATACGTTATGCGTTATACGTTATACGTTATACTATATACGTTATACGTTATACGTTATACGTTATACGTTATACGTTATACGTTATACGTTATACGTTATACGTTATACGTTATACGTTATACGTTATACGTCATACGTTATACGTTATACGTTATACGTTATACGTTGTACGTTATACGCTATACGTTATACGTTGTACGTTATGCGTTATACGTTATGCGTTATACGTTATACGTTATACGTTATACGTTATACGTTATACGTTATACGTTATACGTTATTCGTTATACGTTATACGTTATACGTTATACGTTATACGTCATACGTTATACGTTATACGTTATACGTTATACGTTATACGGTATACGTTATGCGTTACACGCTATACGTTATGCGTTATAACATATACGTTATGCGTTATAGGATATACGTTATACGTTATACGTTATACGTTATACGTTATACGTTATACGTTATACGTTATACATTAGTCGTTATAGGTTATACATAATACATTATACGTTACACGTTATACGTTATACGTTATACGTTATACGTTATACGTCATACGTTATACGCTACACGTTATAGGTAATATGTAATACGTCATACGTTTTACGTTATTCGTTATACGTACTTCGTTACACGTTATACGTTATACGTTATGCGTTATACGTTATACGTTATACGTTATACGTTATACGTTATACGGTATACGTTATGCGTTACACGCTATACGTTATGCGTTATAGGATATACGTTATGCGTTATAGGATATACGTTATACGTTATACGTTGTACGTTATACGTTTTATGTAATATGTAATACGTTATACGTTATACGTTATACGTTATACGTTATACGTTATACGTTATACGATATACGTAATACGTTATATGTTATACGTTATACGTTATACGTTATACGTTAAACTTTAGACGTTATATGTTATACGTTATACGTTGTACGTTAAACGTTATATGTAATATGTAATACGTAATTCGTTATACGTTATACGTTATACGTTATACGTTATACGTTATACGTTATACGTTATACGTTATACGATATACGTTATGCGTTATATGTTAGACGATATAGTTTATACGTAATACGTTATACGTTATAGGGTATACGTTATGCGTTACACGCTATACGTTATGCGTTATTGCATATACGTTATGCGTTATAGGATATACGTTATACGTTATACGTTGTACGTTATACGTTATACGTTATATATTATACATTATAGGTTATACGTTATACGTTATACGTTATACGTTGTACGTTGTACGTTATACGTTATACGTTATACGTTATACGTTATACGTTATACGTTATACGTTATACGTTATACGTTATCCGTTATACGTTATACGTTATACGTTACACGTTATACGATATACGTTATACGTTATACGTTATACGTTATACGTTATACGTTATACGTTATACGTTATACGTTATACATAATACATTATACGTTACACGTTATACGTTATACGTTATACGTTATACGTTATACGTTATACGTCATACGTTATACGCTACACGTTATACGTAATATGTAATACGTCATACGTTTTACGTTATTCGTTATACGTTCTTCGTTACACGTTATACGTTATACGTTATGCGTTATACGATATACGTTACACGTTATACGTTATACGTTATACGTTATACGTTATACGTTATACGTTATACGTTATACGTTATACGTTATACGTTACACGTTATACGATATACGTTATACGTTATACGTTATACGTTATACGTTATACGTTATACGTTATACGTTATACGTTATACATAATACATTATACGTTACACGTTATACGTTATACGTTACACGTTATACGTTATACGTTATACGTTATTCGTTATACGTTATACGTTATACGTTATACGGTATACGTTTTACGTTATACGTTATTCGTTATACGTTATACGTTATACGTTATACGTTATACGTTATACGTTATACGTTATACGTTATACGTTATACGTTATACGTTATACGTTATACGTTATGCGTTATACGCTATACGTTATACATGAGACGTTATAGGTTATACATAATACATTATACGTTACACGTTATACGTTATACGTTATACGTTATACGGTATACGTTATGCGTTATACGTTATACGTTATACGTTGTACGTTATACGTTATACGTTATACGTTAGACGTTACACGTTACACGTTATACGTTATACGTTATACGTTATACGTTATACGTTATACGGTATACGTTATGCGTTATACGTTATACGTTATACGTTATACGTTATACGTTATACGTTATACGTTATACGTTATACGTTATACGTTATACGTTACACGTTATACGTTATACGTTATACGTTATTCGTTATACGTTATACGTTATACGTTATACGGTATACGTTTTACGTTATACGTTATACGTTATACGTTATACGTTATACGTTATACGTTATACGTTATACGTTATACGTTATACGTTATACGTTATACGTTATACGTTATACGTTATACGTTATGCGTTATACGCTATACGTTATACATGAGACGTTATAGGTTATACATAATACATTATACGTTACACGTTATACGTTATACGTTATACGTTATACGGTATACGTTATGCGTTATACGCTATACGTTATGCGTTATAGGATATACGTTATGCGTTATAGGATATACGTTATACGTTTTACGTTGTTCGTTGTACGTTATACGTTATACGTTATACGTTATACGTTATACGTTATACGTTATACGTTATACGTTATACATTATACGTTATACGTTATACGTTATACATTATACGTTATACGTTATACGTTATACGTTATACGTTATACGTTCTACGTTATACGTTATACGTTATACGTTATACGTTATACGTTATACGTTATACGTTATACGTTATACGTTATACGTTATACGTTATACGTTATACGTTATACGTTATACGTTATACGTTATACGTTATACGTTATACGTTATACGTTATACGTTATACGTTATACGTTATACGTTATACGTTATACGTTATACGTTATACGTTATACGTTATACGTTATACGTTATACGTTATACGTTATACGTTATACGTTATACGTTATACGTTATATGTTATACGTTATGCGTTATACGCTATACATTATACGTTATACGATATACGTTCAACGTTAAACATGAGACGTTATAGGTTGTACATAATACATTATACGTTACACGTTATACGTTATAGGTTATACGTTATACGTTATACGTTATACGTTATACGTTATACGTTATACGTTATACTTTATACGTTATACGTTATACGTTATACGTTATACGTTATACGTTATACGTTATACGTTATACGTTATACGTTATACGTTATACGTTATACTTTATACGTTATACGTTATACGTTATACGTTATACGTTATACGTTATACGTTATACGTTATACGTTATACGTTATACGTTATACGTTATACGTTACACGTTATACGTTATACGTTATACGTTATACGTTATACGTTATACGTTATACGTTATACGTTATACGTTATACGTTATACGTTATACGTTATACGTTATACGTTATACGTTATACGTTATACGTTATACGTTATACGTTATACGTTATGCGTTATACGCTATACGTTATGCGTTATACGTTATACGTTATACTATATACGTTATACGTTATACGTTATACGTTATACGTTATACGTTATACGTTATACGTTATACGTTATACGTTATACGTTATACGTTATACGTTATACGTTATACGTTATACGTTATACGTTATACGTTATACGTTATACGTTATACGTTATACGTTATACGTTATACGTTATACGTTATACGTTATACGTTATACGTTATACGTTATACGTTATACGTTATACGTTATACGTTATACGTTATACGTTATACGTTATACGTTATACGTTATACGTTATACGTTATACGTTATACGTTATACGTTATACGTTATACGTTATACGTTATACGTTATACGTTATACGTTATACGTTATACGTTATACGTTATACGTTATACGTCATACGTTATACGTTATACGTTATACGTTATACGTTGTACGTTATACGCTATACGTTATACGTTGTACGTTATGCGTTATACGTTATGCGTTATACGTTATACGTTATACGTTATACGTTATACGTTATACGTTATACGTTATACGTTATTCGTTATACGTTATACGTTATACGTTATACGGTATACGTTATAGGTCATACCTCGTACGTGATACGTCATACGTTATACGTTGTACGTTATACGTTATACGTTATACGTTATACGTCATACTTTATTCGTTATGCGTTATACGTTATACGTTATTCGTTATACGTTATACGTTATACGTTATACGTTATACGTTATACGTTATACGTTATACGTTATACGTTATACGTTATACGTTATACGTTATACGTTATACGTTATACGTTATACGTTATACGTTATACGTTATACGTTATACGTTATACGTTATACGTTATACGTTATACGTTATACGTTGTACGTTATACGTTATACGATATACGTTATATGTAATACGTTATGCGTTATACGTTATACGTTATACGTTATACGTTATACGTTATACGTTATACGTTATACGTTATACGTTAGACGTTATAGGTTATACGTAATACGCTATACGTTATACGTTATACGTTATACGTTATACGTTATACGTTACACGTTATACGTTATACGTTATACGTTATACGTTATACGTTATACGTTATACGTTATACGTTATACGTTATACGTTATACGTTATACGTTATACGTTATACGTTATACGTTGTACGTTATACGTTATACGATATACGTTATATGTAATACGTTATGCGTTATACGTTATACGTTATACGTTATACGTTATACGTTATACGTTATACGTTATACGTTATACGTTAGACGTTATAGGTTATACGTAATACGCTATACGTTATACGTTATACGTTATACGTTTTACGTTATACGTTATACGTTATACGTTATACGCTATACATTATACGTTATACGTTATACGTTATACGTTATACGTTATGCGTTATACGTTATGCGTTATACGTTATACGTTATACGTTATACGCTATACGTTATACGTTGTACGTTATGCGTTATACGTTATGCGTTATACGTTATACGTTATACGTTATACGTTATACGTTATACGTTATACGTTATACGTTATTCGTAATACGTTATACGTTATACGTTATACGGTATACGTTATAGGTCATACCTCGTACGTGATACGTCATACGTTATACGTTGTACGTTATACGTTATACGTTATACGTTATACGTCATACTTTATTCGTTATGCGTTATACGTTATACGTTATTCGTTATACGTTATACGTTATACGTTATACGTTATACGTTATACGTTATACGTTATACGTTATACGTTATACGTTATACGTTATACGTTATACGTTATACGTTATACGTTATACGTTATACGTTATACGTTATACGTTATACGTTATGCGTTATACGCTATACGTTATGCGTTATACGTTATACGTTATACTATATACGTTATACGTTATACGTTATACGTTATACGTTATACGTTATACGTTATACGTTATACGTTATACGTTATACGTTATACGTTATACGTTATACGTTATACGTTATACGTTATACGTTATACGTTATACGTTATACGTTATACGTTATACGTTATACGTTATACGTTATACGTTATACGTTATACGTTATACGTTATACGTTATACGTTATACGTTATACGTTATACGTTATACGTTATACGTTATTCGTTATACGTTATACGTTATACGTTATACGGTATACGTTATAGGTCATACCTCGTACGTGATACGTCATACGTTATACGTTGTACGTTATACGTTATACGTTATACGTTATACGTCATACTTTATTCGTTATGCGTTATACGTTATACGTTATTCGTTATACGTTATACGTTATACGTTATACGTTATACGTTATACGTTATACGTTATACGTTATACGTTATACGTTATACGTTATACGTTATACGTTATACGTTATACGTTATACGTTATACGTTATACGTTATACGTTATACGTTATACGTTATACGTTATACGTTATACGTTATACGTTATACGTTGTACGTTATACGTTATACGATATACGTTATATGTAATACGTTATGCGTTATACGTTATACGTTATACGTTATACGTTATACGTTATACGTTATACGTTATACGTTATACGTTAGACGTTATAGGTTATACGTAATACGCTATACGTTATACGTTATACGTTATACGTTATACGTTATACGTTACACGTTATACGTTATACGTTATACGTTATACGTTATACGTTATACGTTATACGTTATACGTTATACGTTATACGTTATACGTTATACGTTATACGTTATACGTTATACGTTGTACGTTATACGTTATACGATATACGTTATATGTAATACGTTATGCGTTATACGTTATACGTTATACGTTATACGTTATACGTTATACGTTATACGTTATACGTTATACGTTAGACGTTATAGGTTATACGTAATACGCTATACGTT
Source organism: Ptiloglossa arizonensis (assembly GCF_051014685.1). Classification (NCBI taxonomy): domain Eukaryota; kingdom Metazoa; phylum Arthropoda; class Insecta; order Hymenoptera; family Colletidae; genus Ptiloglossa; species Ptiloglossa arizonensis. The sequence goes on along the minus strand of NW_027478420.1, from coordinate 757,843 downwards.
ATACGTTATACGTTATACGTTATACGTTATACGTTATACGTTATACGTTATACGCTATACATTATACGTTATACGTTATACGTTATACGTTATACGTTATGCGTTATACGTTATGCGTTATACGTTATACGTTATACGTTATACGCTATACGTTATACGTTGTACGTTATGCGTTATACGTTATGCGTTATACGTTATACGTTATACGTTATACGTTATACGTTATACGTTATACGTTATACGTTATTCGTAATACGTTATACGTTATACGTTATACGGTATACGTTATAGGTCATACCTCGTACGTGATACGTCATACGTTATACGTTGTACGTTATACGTTATACGTTATACGTTATACGTCATACTTTATTCGTTATGCGTTATACGTTATACGTTATTCGTTATACGTTATACGTTATACGTTATACGTTATACGTTATACGTTATACGTTATACGTTATACGTTATACGTTATACGTTATACGTTATACGTTATACGTTACACGTTATACGTTATACGTTATACGTTATACGTTATACGTTATACGTTATACGTTATACGTTATACGTTATACGTTATACGTTATACGTTGTACGTTATACGTTATACGATATACGTTATATGTAATACGTTATGCGTTATACGTTATACGTTATACGTTATACGTTATACGTTATACGTTATACGTTATACGTTATACGTTAGACGTTATAGGTTATACGTAATACGCTATACGTTATACGTTATACGTTATACGTTATACGTTATACGTTATACGTTATACGTTATACGCTATACATTATACGTTATACGTTATACGTTATACGTTATACGTTATACGTTATACGTTATACGTTATACGTTATACGTTATACGTTGTACGTTATACGTTATACGATATACGTTATATGTAATACGTTATGCGTTATACGTTATACATTATACGTTATACGATATACGTTATACGTTATACGTTATACGTTATACGTTATACGGTATACGTTATGCGTTACACGCTATACGTTATGCGTTATAGCATATACGTTATGCGTTATAGGATATACGTTATTCGTTATACGTAATACGTTATTCGTTATACGTTATACATTAGACGTTATAGGTTATACATAATACATTATACGTTACACGTTATACGTTATACGTTATACGTTATACGTTATACGTCATACGTTATACGCTACACGTTATAGGTAATATGTAATACGTCATACGTTTTACGTTATTCGTTATACGTACTTCGTTACACGTTATACGTTATACGTTATGCGTTATACGTTATACGTTATACGTTATACGTTATACGTTATACGGTATACGTTATGCGTTACACGCTATACGTTATGCGTTATAGGATATACGTTATGCGTTATAGGATATACGTTATACGTTATACGTTGTACGTTATACGTTTTATGTAATATGTAATACGTTATACGTTATACGTTATACGTTATACGTTATACGTTATACGTTATACGTTATACGATATACGTAATACGTTATATGTTATACGTTATACGTTATACGTTATACGTTAAACTTTAGACGTTATATGTTATACGTTATACGTTGTACGTTAAACGTTATATGTAATATGTAATACGTAATTCGTTATACGTTATACGTTATACGTTATACGTTATACATTATACGTTATACGTTATACGTTATACGATATACGTTATGCGTTATATGTTAGACGATATAGTTTATACGTAATACGTTATACGTTATAGGGTATACGTTATGCGTTACACGCTATACGTTATGCGTTATAGGATATACGTTATGCGTTATAGGATATAAGTTATACGTTATACGTTGTACGTTATACGTTATACGTTATATATTATACGTTATAGGTTATACGTTATACGTTATACGTTATACGTTGTACGTTGTACGTTATACGTTATACGTTATACGTTATACGTTATACGTTATACGTTATACGTTATACGTTATACGTTATACGTTATACGTTATACGTTATACGTTATACGTTACACGTTATACGTTATACGTTATACGTTATACGTTATACGTTATACGTTATACGTTATACGTTATACGTTATACGTTATACGTTATACGTTATACGTTATACGTTATACGTTATACGTTATACGTTATACGTTATATGTTATACGTTGTACGTTATACGGTATACGTTATGCGTTATACGCTATACGTTATGCGTTATAGGATATACGTTATGCGTTATAGGACATACGTTATACGTTATACGTTGTACGTTATACGTTATACGTTATACGTTATACGTTATACGTTAAACGTTAGACGTTATATGTTATACGTTATACGTTGTACGTTGTACGTTATATTTAATATGTAGTACGTTATACGTTATACGCTATACGTTATACGTTACACGTTATACGTTATACGTTATGCGTTATACGTTATGCGTTATACGTTATACGTTATACGTTATACGTTATACGTTATACGTTATACGTTATACGTTATACGTTATACGTTATACGTTATACGTTATACGTTATACGTTATACGTTATACGTTATACGTTATACGTTATACGTTATACGTTATACGCTATACGTTATACGTTATACGGTATACGTTATGCGTTATACGCTATACGTTATGCGTTATAGGATATACGTTATGCGTTATAGGACATACGTTACACGTTATACGTTATACGTTATATGTTATACGTTATACGTTATACGGTATACGTTATGCGTTATACGCTATACGTTATGCGTTATAGGATATACGTTATGCGTTATAGGACATACGTTATACGTTATACGTTGTACGTTATACGTTATACGTTATACGTTATACGTTATACGTTAAACGTTAGACGTTATATGTTATACGTTATACGTTGTACGTTGTACGTTATATTTAATATGTAGTACGTTATACGTTATACGCTATACGTTATACGTTACACGTTATACGTTATACGTTATGCGTTATACGTTATGCGTTATACGTTATACGTTATACGTTATACGTTATACGTTATACGTTATACGTTATACGTTATACGTTATACGTTATACGTTATACGTTATACGTTATACGTTATACGTTATACGTTATACGTTATACGTTATACGTTATACGTTATACGTTATACGTTGTACGTTATACGTTATACGTTATACGTTATACGTTATGCGTTATACGCTATACGTTATGCGTTATAGGTCATACCTTATAGGTGATACGTCATACGTTATACGTTATACGTTGTACGTTATACATTATACGTAATATGTAATACGTTATACGTTATACGCTATACGTTATACGTTATACGTTATACGTTATACGTTGTACGTTATACGTTATACGATATACGTTATATGTAATACGTTATGCGTTATACGTTATACGTTATACGTTATACGTTATACGTTATACGTTATACGTTATACGTTATACGTTAGACGTTATAGGTTATACGTAATACGCTATACGTTATACGTTATACGTTATACGTTATACGTTATACGTTATACGTTATACGTTATACGCTATACATTATACGTTATACGTTATACGTTATACGTTATACGTTATACGTTATACGTTATACGTTATACGTTATACGTTATACGTTGTACGTTATACGTTATACGATATACGTTATATGTAATACGTTATGCGTTATACGTTATACATTATACGTTATACGATATACGTTATACGTTATACGTTATACGTTATACGTTATACGGTATACGTTATGCGTTACACGCTATACGTTATGCGTTATAGCATATACGTTATGCGTTATAGGATATACGTTATTCGTTATACGTAATACGTTATTCGTTACACGTTATACGTTATACGATATGCGTTATACGTTATGCGTTATACATTATACGTTATACGTTATACGTTATACGTTATACGTTATACGTTATACGTTATACGTTATACGTTATACGTTATACGTTATACGTTATACGTTATACGTTATACGTTATACGTTATACGTCATACGTTATACGTTATACGTTATACGTTATACGTTGTACGTTATACGTTATACGTTATTCGTTATACGTTATACGTTATACGTTATACGTTATACGTTATACGTTATACGTTATACGTTATACGTTATACGTTATACGTTATACGTTATACGTTATACGTTATACGTTATACGTTATACGTTATACGTTATACGTTATACGTTATACGTTATACGTTATACGTTATACGTTATACGTTATACGTTATACGTTATACGTTATACGTTATACGTTATACGTTATACGTTATACGTTATACGTTATACGTTATACGTTATACGTTATACGTTATACGTTATACGTTATACGTTATACGTTATGCGTTATACGCTATACGTTATACATGAGACGTTATAGGTTATACGCTATACGTTATACGTTATACGTTATACGTTATACGTTATACGTTATACGTTATACGTTACACGTTATACGTTATACGTTATACGTTATTCGTTATACGTTATACGTTATACGTTATACGGTATACGTTTTACGTTATACGTTATTCGTTATACGTTATACGTTATACGTTATACGTTATACGTTATACGTTATACGTTATACGTTATACGTTATACGTTATGCGTTATACGTTATACGTTATACGTTGTACGTTATACGTTATACGTTATACGTTATACGTTATACGTTACACGTTATACGTTATACGTTATACGTTATACGTTGTACGTTGTACGTTATATGTAATATGTAATACGTTATACGTTATACGCTATACGTTATACGTTATACGTTATACGTTATACGTTATACGTTATGCGTTATACGTTATACGTTATACGTTGTACGTTATACGTTATACGTTATACGTTATACGTTATACGTTATACGTTATACGTTATACGTTATACGTTATTCGTTATACGTTATACGTTATACATTATACGTTGTACGTTGTACGTTATATGTAATATGTAATACGTTATACGTTATACGCTATACGTTATACGTTACACGTTATACGTTATACGTTATACGTTATGCGTTATACGTTATGCGTTATACGTTATACGTTATACGTTATACGTTATACGTTATACGTTATACGTTATACGTTATACGTTTTGCGTTATACGTTATACGTTATACGTTGTACGTTATACGTTATACGTTATACGTTATACGTTATACGTTATACGTTATACGTTATACGTTATACGTTATACGTTATACGTTATACGTTATACGTTATTCGTTATACGTTATACGTTATACGTTATACGTTATACGTTATGCGTTATACGCTATACGTTATGCGTTATAGGTCATACCTTATACGTGATACGTCATACGTTATACGTTATACGTTAGAAGTTATACGTTATACGTCATACGTTATACGTTATACGTTATACGTTATACGTTATACGTTATACGTTATACGTTATACGTTATACGTTATACGTTATACGTTATACGTTATACGTTATTCGTTATACGTTATGCGTTATACGTTATGCGTTATACGTTATACGTTATACGTTATACGTTATACGTTATACGTTATACGTTATACGGTATACGTTATGCGTTATATGTTATACGTTATACGTTGTACGTTATACGTTATATGTAATATGTAATACGTTATACGTTATACGCTATACGTTATACGTTACACGTTATACGTTATACGATATGCGTTATACGTTATGCGTTATACATTATACGTTATACGTTATACGTTATACGTTATACGTTATACGTTATACGTTATACGTTATACGTTATACGTTATACGTTATACGTTATACGTTATACGTTATACGTTATACGTTATACGTTATACGTTATACGTCATACGTTATACGTTATACGTTATACGTTATACGTTGTACGTTATACGTTATACGTTATACGCTATACGTTATACGTTGTAGGTTATGCGTTATACGTTATGCGTTATACGTTATACGTTATACGTTATACGTTATACGTTATACGTTATACGTTATACGTTATTCGTTATACGTTATACGTTATACGTTATACGGTATACGTTATAGGTCATACCTCGTACGTGATACGTCATACGTTATACGTTCTACGTTATACGTTATACGTTATACGTTATACGTCATACTTTATTCGTTATGCGTTATACGTTATACGTTATTCGTTATACGTTATACGTTATACGTTATACGTTATACGTTATACGTTATACGTTATACGTTATACGTTATACGTTATACGTTATACGTTATACGTTATACGTTATACGTTATACGTTATACGTTATACGTTATACGTTATACGTTATACGTTATACGTTATACGTTATACGTTATACGTTATACGTTATGCGTTACACGTTATACGTTATACGTTATACGTTATACGTTATACGTTATACGGTATACGTTATGCGTTATATGTTATACGTTATACGTTGTACGTTATACATTATACGTAATATGTAATACGTTATACGTTATACGCTATACGTTATACGTTACACGTTATACGTTATACGATATGCGTTATACGTTATGCGTTATACGTTATACGTTATACGTTATACGTTATACGTTATACGTTATACGTTGTACGTTATACGTTATACGTTATACGTTATACGTTATACGTTATACGTTATACGTTATACGTTATACGTTATACGTTATACGTTATACGTTATACGTTATACGTTATACGTTATACGTTATACGTTATACGTTATACGTTATACGTTATACGTTATACGTTATACGTTATACGTTATACGTTACACGTTATGCGTTATACGTTATGCGTTATACGTTATACGTTATACGTTATACGTTATACGTTATACGTTATACGTTATACTATATACGTTATACGTTATACGTTATACGTTATACGTTATACGTTATACGTTATACGTTATACGTTATACGTTATACGTTATACGTTATACGTTATACGTTATACGTTATACGTTATACGTTATACGTTATACGTTATGCGTTATACGCTATACGTTATGCGTTGTACGTTATACGTTATACTATATACGTTATACGTTATACGTTATACGTTATACGTTATACGTTATACGTTATACGTTATACGTTATACGTTATACGTTATACGTTATACGTTATACGTCATACGTTATACGTTATACGTTATACGTTATACGTTGTACGTTATACGTTATACGTTATACGCTATACGTTATACGTTGTACGTTATGCGTTATACGTTATGCGTTATACGTTATACGTTATACGTTATACGTTATACGTTATACGTTATACGTTATACGTTATTCGTTATACGTTATACGTTATACGTTATACGGTATACGTTATAGGTCATACCTCGTACGTGATACGTCATACGTTATACGTTCTACGTTATACGTTATACGTTATACGTTATACGTCATACTTTATTCGTTATGCGTTATACGTTATACGTTATTCGTTATACGTTATACGTTATACGTTATACGTTATACGTTATACGTTATACGTTATACGTTATACGTTATACGTTATACGTTATACGTTATACGTTATACGTTATACGTTATACGTTATACGTTATACGTTATACGTTATACGTTATACGTTATACGTTATACGTTATACGTTATACGTTATACGTTATACGTTATACGTTATGCGTTATGCGTTATACGTTATACGTTATACGTTATACGTTATACGTTATACGTTATACGTTATACGTTATACGTTATACGTTATACGTTATACGTTATGCGTTATACGCTATACGTTATACATGAGACGTTATAGGTTATACATAATACATTATACGTTACACGTTATACGTTATACGTTATACGTTATTCGTTATACGTTATACGTTATACGTTATACGGTATACGTTATAGGTCATACCTCGTACGTGATACGTCATACGTTATACGTTCTACGTTATACGTTATACGTTATACGTTATACGTTATACGTTATACGTTATACGTTATACGTTATACGTTATACGTTATACGTTATACGTTATACGTTATACGTTATACGTTATGCGTTATACGCTATACGTTATACATGAGACGTAATAGGTTATACATAATACATTATACGTTACACGTTATACGTTATACGTTATACGTTATACGGTATACGTTATGCGTTATACGTTATACGTTATACGTTGTACGTTATACGTTATACGTTATACGTTAGACGTTACACCTTACACGTTATACGTTATACGTTATACGTTATACGTTATACGTTATACGGTATACGTTATGCGTTATACGTTATACGTTATACGTTATACGTTATACGTTATACGTTATACGTTATACGTTATACGTTATACGTTATACGTTACACGTTATACGTTATACGTTATACGTTATTCGTTATACGTTATACGTTATACGTTATACGGTATACGTTTTACGTTATACGTTATACGTTATACGTTATACGTTATACGTTATACGTTATACGTTATACGTTATACGTTATACGTTATACGTTATACGTTATACGTTATGCGTTATACGCTATACGTTATACATGAGACGTTATAGGTTATACATAATACATTATACGTTACACGTTATACGTTATACGTTATACGTTATACGGTATACGTTATGCGTTATACGCTATACGTTATGCGTTATAGGATATACGTTATGCGTTATAGGATATACGTTATACGTTTTACGTTGTTCGTTGTACGTTATACGTTATACGTTATACGTTATACGTTATACGTTATACGTTATACGTTATACGTTATACGTTATACGTTATACGTTATACATTATACGTTATACGTTATACGTTATACGTTATACGTTATACGTTCTACGTTATACGTTATACGTTATACGTTATACGTTATACGTTATACGTTATACGTTATACGTTATACGTTATACGTTATACGTTACACGTTATACGTTATACGTTATACGTTATACGTTATACGTTATACGTTATACGTTATACGTTATACGTTATACGTTATACGTTATACGTTATACGTTATACGTTATACGTTATACGTTATACGTTATACGTTATACGTTATACGTTATACGTTATACGTTATACGTTATACGTTATACGTTATACGTTATACGTTATACGTTATACGTTATACGTTATACGTTATACGTTATACGTTATATGTTATACGTTATGCGTTATACGCTATACATTATACGTTATACGATATACGTTCAACGTTAAACATGAGACGTTATAGGTTGTACATAATACATTATACGTTACACGTTATACGTTATAGGTTATACGTTATACGTTATACGTTATACGTTATACGTTATACGTTATACGTTATACGTTATACGTTATACGTTATACGTTATACGTTATACGTTATACGTTATACGTTATACGTTATACGTTATACGTTATACGTTATACGTTATACGTTATACGTTATACGTTATACGTTATACGTTATACGTTATACGTTATACGTTATACGTTATACGTTATACGTTATACGTTACACGTTATGCGTTATTCGTTATGCGTTATACGTTATACGTTATACGTTATACGTTATACGTTATACGTTATACTATATACGTTATACGTTATACGTTATACGTTATACGTTATACGTTATACGTTATACGTTATACGTTATACGTTATACGTTATACGTTATACGTTATACGTTATACGTTATACGTTATACGTTATACGTTATACGTTATACGTTATACGTTATACGTTATACGTTATACGTTATACGTTATACGTTATGCGTTATACGCTATACGTTATGCGTTGTACGTTATACGTTATACTATATACGTTATACGTTATACGTTATACGTTATACGTTATACGTTATACGTTATACGTTATACGTTATACGTTATACGTTATACGTTATACGTTATACGTCATACGTTATACGTTATACGTTATACGTTATACGTTGTACGTTATACGTTATACGTTATACGCTATACGTTATACGTTGTACGTTATGCGTTATACGTTATGCGTTATACGTTATACGTTATACGTTATACGTTATACGTTATACGTTATACGTTATACGTTATTCGTTATACGTTATACGTTATACGTTATACGGTATACGTTATAGGTCATACCTCGTACGTGATACGTCATACGTTATACGTTCTACGTTATACGTTATACGTTATACGTTATACGTCATACTTTATTCGTTATGCGTTATACGTTATACGTTATTCGTTATACGTTATACGTTATACGTTATACGTTATACGTTATACGTTATACGTTATACGTTATACGTTATACGTTATACGTTATACGTTATACGTTATACGTTATACGTTATACGTTATACGTTATACGTTATACGTTATACGTTATACGTTATACGTTATACGTTATACGTTATACGTTATACGTTATACGTTATACGTTATACGTTATGCGTTATACGTTATACGTTATACGTTATACGTTATACGTTATACGTTATACGTTATACGTTATACGTTATACGTTATACGTTATACGTTATGCGTTATACGCTATACGTTATACATGAGACGTTATAGGTTATACATAATACATTATACGTTACACGTTATACGTTATACGTTATACGTTATTCGTTATACGTTATACGTTATACGTTATACGGTATACGTTATAGGTCATACCTCGTACGTGATACGTCATACGTTATACGTTCTACGTTATACGTTATACGTTATACGTTATACGTTATACGTTATACGTTATACGTTATACGTTATACGTTATACGTTATACGTTATACGTTATACGTTATACGTTATACGTTATGCGTTATGCGCTACACGTTATACATGAGACGTTATAGGTTATACATAATATATTATACGTTACACGTTATACGTTATACGTTATACGTTATACGGTATACGTTATGCGTTATACGTTATACGTTATACATTATACGTTATACGTTATACGTTATACGTTATACGTTATACGTTCTACGTTATACGTTATACGTTATACGTTATACGTTATACGTTATACGTTATACGTTATACGTTATTCGTTATACGTTATACGTTATACGTTATACGGTATACGTTATAGGTCATACCTCGTACGTGATACGTCATACGTTATACGTTCTACGTTATACATTATACGTTATACGTTATACGTCATACTTTATTCGTTATGCGTTATACGTTATACGTTATTCGTTATACGTTATACGTTATACGTTATACGTTATACGTTATACGTTATACGTTATACGTTATACGTTATACGTTATACGTTATACGTTATACGTTATACGGTATACGTTATGCGTTACACGCTATACGTTATGCGTTATAGGATATACGTTATGCGTTATAGGATATACGTTATACGTTATACGTTATACGTTATACGTTATACGTTATACGTTATACGTTAAACGTTATACGTTATACGTTATACCTTATACGTTATACGTTATACGTTATACGTTATACGTTATACGTTATACGTTATACATTAAACGTTAGACGTTATATGTTATACGTTATACGTCGTACGTTTTACGTTATACGTTATATGTAATACGTTATACGTTATACGTTATACGTTATACGTTATACGTTATACGGTATACGTTATGCGTTACACGCTATACGTTATGCGTTATAGGATATACGTTATGCGTTATAGGATATACGTTATACGTTATACGTTGTACGTTATACGTTTTATGTAATATGTAATACGTTATACGTTATACGTTATACGTTATACGTTATACGTTATACGATATACGTTATACGTTATACGTTATACGTTATACGTTATACGTTATACGTTATACGTTATACGTTATACGGTATACGTTATGCGTTATACGCTATACGTTATGCGTTATAGGATATACGTTATGCGTTATAGGATATACGTTATACGTTTTACGTTGTACGTTATACGTTATACGTTATACGTTATACGTTATACGTTATACGTTATACGTTATACGTTATACATTATACGTTATACGTTATACGTTATACGTTATACGTTATACGTTATACGTTATACGTTATACGTTATACGTTATACGTTATACGTTATACGTTATACGTTATACGTTATACGTTATACGTTATACGTTATACGTTATACGTTATACGTTATACGTTATACGTTATACGTTATACGTTATACGTTATACGTTATACGTTATACGTTATACGTTACACGTTATACGTTACACGTTATACGTTACACGTTATACGTTATACGTTATACGTTATACGTTATACGTTATACGTTATATGTTATACGTTATGCGTTATACGCTATACATTATACGTTATACGATATACGTTCTACGTTATACATGAGACGTTATAGGTTATACATAATACATTATACGTTACACGTTATACGTTATACGTTATACGTTATACGTTATACGTCATACGTTATACGCTACACGTTATACGTAATATGTAATACGTCATACGTTTTACGTTATTCGTTAAACGTTCTTCGTTACACGTTATACGTTATACGTTATGCGTTATACGTTATACGTTATACGTTATACGTTATACGTTATACGTTATACGTTATACGTTATACGTTATACGTTATACGTTATATGTTATACGTTATACGTTATACGTTATGCGTTACACGTTATACGTTACACGTTATACGTTACACGTTATACGTTATACGTTATACGTTATACGTTATACGTTATACGTTATATGTTATACGTTATGCGTTATACGCTATACATTATACGTTATACGATATACGTTCTACGTTATACATGAGACGTTATAGGTTATACATAATACATTATACGTTACACGTTATACGTTATACGTTATACGTTATACGTTATACGTCATACGTTATACGCTACACGTTATACGTAATATGTAATACGTCATACGTTTTACGTTATTCGTTATACGTTCTTCGTTACACGTTATACGTTATACGTTATGCGTTATACGTTATACGTTATACGTTATACGTTATACGTTATACGTTATACGTTATACGTTATACATTATACGTTATATGTTATACGTTATACGTTATACGTTATGCGTTATACGTTATACGTTATACGTTATACGTTATACGTTGTACGGTATACGTTATGCGTTATACGCTGCACGTTATGCGTTATCGGATATACGTTATACGTTATACGTTGTACGCTATAGGTTATACGTTACACGTTATACGTTATACGTTATGCGTTATACGTTATGCGTTATACGTTATACGTTATACGTTATACGGTATACGTTATGTGTTATACGCTATACGTTATGCGTTATCGGATATACGTTATACGTTATACGTTGTACGCCATAGGTTATACGTTACACTTTATACGTTATACGTTATGCGTTATACGTTATGCGTTATACGTTATACGTTATACGTTATACCTTATACGTTATACGTTATACGTTATACGTTATACGGTATACGTTATGCGTTACACGCTACACGTTATGCGTTATAGGATATACGTTATGCGTTATACGTTATACGTTATACGTGATACGTTACACGTTATACGTTATACGTTATGCGTTATACGTTATGCGTTATACGTTATACGTTATACGTTATACCTTATACGTTATACGTTATACGTTATACGTTATACGTTATACGATATACGTTATACGTTATACGTTATACGTTATACGTTATACGGTATACGTTATGCGTTATACGCTATACGTTATGCGTTATCGGATATACGTTATACGTTATACGTTGTACGCCATAGGTTATACGTTACACTTTATACGTTATACGTTATGCGTTATACGTTATGCGTTATCCGTTATACGTTATACGTTATACCTTATACGTTATACGTTATACGTTATACGTTATACGTTATACGTTATACGTTATACGTTATACGTTATACGTTATACGTTATACGTTATACGTTATACGGTATACGTTATGCGTTATACGCTATACGTTATGCGTTATCGGATATACGTTATACGTTGTACGCTATACGTTATACGTTATACGTTATACATTAAACGTTAGACGTTATATGTTATACGTTATACGTCGTACGTTTTACGTTATACGTAATATGTAATACGTTATACGTTATACGTTATACGTTATACGTTATACGTTATACGTTATACGGTATACGTTTTGCGTTACACGCTATACGTTATGCGTTATAGGATATACGTTATGCGTTATAGGATATACGTTATACGTTATACGTTATACGTTATACGTTATACGTTATACGTTATACGTTATACGTTATACGTTATACGTTATACGTTATACGTTATACGTTATACGTTATACGTTATACGTTATACGTTATACGTTATACGTTATACGTTATACGGTATACGTTATGCGTTATACGCTATACGTTATGCGTTATCGGATATACGTTATACGTTATACGTTGTACGCCATAGGTTATACGTTACACTTTATACGTTATACGTTATGCGTTATACGTTATGCGTTATACGTTATACGGTATACGTTATACCTTATACGTTATACGTTATACGTTATACGTTATACGGTATACGTTATGCGTTATACGCTATACGTTATGCGTTATCGGATATACGTTATACGTTATACGTTGTACGCCATAGGTTATACGTTACACTTTATACGTTATACGTTATGCGTTATACGTTATGCGTTATACGTTATACGGTATACGTTATACCTTATACGTTATACGTTATACGTTATACGTTATACGTTATACGTTATACGTTATACGTTATACGTTATACGTTATACGTTATACGTTATACGTTACACGGTATACGTTATGCGTTATACGCTATACGTTATGCGTTATCGGATATACGTTATACGTTGTACGCTATACGTTATACGTTATACGTTATACATTAAACGTTAGACGTTATATGTTGTACGTTATACGTCGTACGTTTTACGTTATACGTTATATGTAATACGTTATACGTTATACGTTATACGTTATACGTTATACGTTATACGGTATACGTTATGCGTTACACGCTATACGTTATGCGTTATAGGATATACGTTATGCGTTATAGGATATACGTTATACGTTATACGTTGTACGTTATACGTTTTATGTAATATGTAATACGTTATACGTTATACGTTATACGTTATACGTTATACGTTATACGATATACGTTATACGTTATACGTTATACGTTATACGTTATACGTTATACGTTAAACGTTATACGTTATACGTTATACGCTATACGGTATACGTTATGCGTTATACGCTATACGTTATGCGTTATAGGATATACGTTATGCGTTATAGGATATACGTTATACGTTATACGTTGTACGTTATACGTTATATGTAATATGTAATACGTAATACGTTATACGTTATACGCTATACGTTATACGTAACACGTTATACGTTATACGTTATACGTCATACGTTATACGCTACACGTTATACGTAATACGTAATACGTCATACGTTCTACGTTATTCGTTATACGTTCTTCGTTACCCGTTATACGTTATACGTTATGCGTTATACGTTATACGTTATACGTTACACGTTATACGTTATACGTTATACGTTATACGGTATACGTTATGCGTTATACGCTATACGTTATGCGTTATAGGATATACGTTATGCGTTATAGGATATACATTATACGTTTTACGTTGTACGTTATACGTTATACGTTATACGTTATACGTTATACGTCATACGTTATACGTTATACGTTATACCTTATACGTTATACGTTATACGTTATACGTTATACGGTATACGTTATGCGTTACACGCTACACGTTATGCGTTATATGATATACGTTATGCGTTATACGTTATATGTTATACGTGATACGTTACACGTTATACGTTATACGTTATGCGTTATACGTTATACGTTATACGTTATACGTTATATGTTATACGTTATACGTTATACGTTATGCGTTATACGTTATACGTTATACGTTATACGTTATACGTTATACGGTATACGTTATGCGTTATACGCTGCACGTTATGCGTTATCGGATATACGTTATACGTTATACGTTGTACGCTATAGGTTATACGTTACACGTTATACGTTATACGTTATGCGTTATACGTTATGCGTTATACGTTATACGTTATACGTTATACGGTATACGTTATGCGTTATACGCTATACGTTATGCGTTATCGGATATACGTTATACGTTATACGTTGTACGCCATAGGTTATACGTTACACTTTATACGTTATACGTTATGCGTTATACGTTATGCGTTATACGTTATACGTTATACGTTATACCTTATACGTTATACGTTATACGTTATACGTTATACGGTATACGTTATGCGTTACACGCTACACGTTATGCGTTATAGGATATACGTTATGCGTTATACGTTATACGTTATACGTGATACGTTACACGTTATACGTTATACGTTATGCGTTATACGTTATGCGTTATACGTTATACGTTATACGTTGTACCTTATACGTTATACGTTATACGTTATACGTTATACGTTATACGTTATACGTTATACGTTATACGTTATACGTTATACGTTATACGTTATACGTTATGCGTTATACGTTATACGTTATACGTTATACGTTATACGTTATACGTTATACGTTATACGTTATACGTTATACGATATACGTTATACGTTATACATGAGACGTTATAGGTTATACATAATACATTATACGTTACACGTTATACGTTATACGTTATACGTTATACGTTATACGTCATACGTTATACGCTACACGTTATACGTAATATGTAATACGTCATACGTTTTACGTTATTCGTTATACGTTCTTCGTTACACGTTATACGTGATACGTTATGCGTTATACGTTATACGTTATACGTTATACGTTATACGTTATACGTTATACGTTATACGTTATATAGTACGTTATATGTTATACGTTATAAGTTTTACGTTATACGTTATACGTTATACGTTATACGTTATACGTTATACGTTATACGTTATACGTTATACGTTATACGTTATACGTTATACGTTATACGTTATACGTTATACGTTATACGTTATACGTTATACGTTAGACGTTACACGTTACACGTTATACGTTATACGTTATACGTTATACGTTATACGTTATACGTTATACGGTATACGTTATGCGTTATACGCTATACGTTATGCGTTATAGGATATACGTTATGCGTTATAGGATATACGTTATACGTTTTACGTTGTACGTTATACGTTATACGTTATACGTTATACGTTATACGTTATACGTTATACGTTATACGTTATACGTTATACGTTATACGTTATACGTTATACGTTATACGTTATACGTTATACGTTATACGTTATACGTTATACGTTATACGTTATACGTTATACGTTATACGTTATACGTTACACGTTATACGTTACACGTTATACGTTACACGTTATACGTTACACGTTATACGTTATACGTTATACGTTATACGTTATACGTTATACGTTATATGTTGTACGTTATGCGTTATACGCTATACATTATACGTTATACGATATACGTTCTACGTTATACATGAGACGTTATAGGTTATACATAATACATTATACGTTACACGTTATACGTTATACGTTATACGTTATACGTTATACGTCATACGTTATACGCTACACGTTATACGTAATATGTAATACGTCATACGTTTTACGTTATTCGTTATACGTTCTTCGTTACACGTTATACGTTATACGTTATGCGTTATACGTTATACGTTATACGTTATACGTTATACGTTATACGTTATACGTTATACGTTATACGTTATACGTTATACGTTATATGTTATACGTTATACGTTATGCGTTATGCGTTATACGTTATACGTTATACGTTATACGTTATACGTTATACGTTATACGGTATACGTTATGCGTTATACGCTGCACGTTATGCGTTATCGGATATACGTTATACGTTATACGTTGTACGCTATAGGTTATACGTTACACGTTATACGTTATACGTTATGCGTTATACGTTATGCGTTATACGTTATACGTTATACGTTATACGGTATACGTTATGCGTTATACGCTATACGTTATGCGTTATCGGATATACGTTATACGTTATACGTTGTACGCCATAGGTTATACGTTACACTTTATACGTTATACGTTATGCGTTATACGTTATGCGTTATACGTTATACGTTATACGTTATACCTTATACGTTATACGTTATACGTTATACGTTATACGGTATACGTTATGCGTTACACGCTACACGTTATGCGTTATAGGATATACGTTATGCGTTATACGTTATACGTTATACGTGATACGTTACACGTTATACGTTATACGTTATGCGTTATACGTTATGCGTTATACGTTATACGTTATACGTTATACCTTATACGTTATACGTTATACGTAATACGTTATACGTTATACGTTATACGTTATACGTTATACGTTATACGTTATACGTTATACGGTATACGTTATGCGTTATACGCTATACGTTATGCGTTATCGGATATACGTTATACGTTATACGTTGTACGCCATAGGTTATACGTTACACTTTATACGTTATACGTTATGCGTTATACGTTATGCGTTATACGTTATACGTTATACGTTATACCTTATACGTTATACGTTATACGTTATACGTTATACGTTATACGTTATACGTTATACGTTATACGTTATACGTTATACGTTATACGGTATACGTTATGCGTTATACGCTATACGTTATGCGTTATCGGATATACGTTATACGTTGTACGCTATACGTTATACGTTATACGTTATACATTAAACGTTAGACGTTATATGTTATACGTTATACGTCGTACGTTTTACGTTATACGTAATATGTAATACGTTATACGTTATACGTTATACGTTATACGTTATACGTTATACGTTATACGGTATACGTTATGCGTTACACGCTATACGTTATGCGTTATAGGATATACGTTATGCGTTATAGGATATACGTTATACGTTATACGTTATACGTTATACGTTATACGTTATACGTTATACGTTATACGTTATACGTTATACGTTATACGTTATACGTTATACGGTGTACGTTATGCGTTATACGCTATACGTTATGCGTTATCGGATATACGTTATACGTTATACGTTGTACGCCATAGGTTATACGTTACACTTTATACGTTATACGTTATGCGTTATACGTTATGCGTTATACGTTATACGTTATACGTTATACCTTATACGTTATACGTTATACGTTATACGTTATACGTTATACGTTATACGTTATACGTTATACGTTATACGTTATACGTTATACGGTATACGTTATGCGTTATACGCTATATGTTATGCGTTATCGGATATACGTTATACGTTGTACGCTATACGTTATACGTTATACGTTATACATTAAACGTTAGACGTTATATGTTATACGTTATACGTCGTACGTTTTACGTTATACGTTATATGTAATACGTTATACGTTATACGTTATACGTTATACGTTATACGTTATACGGTATACGTTATGCGTTACACGCTATACGTTATGCGTTATAGGATATACGTTATGCGTTATAGGATATACGT
Source organism: Ptiloglossa arizonensis (assembly GCF_051014685.1). Lineage (NCBI taxonomy): Eukaryota > Metazoa > Arthropoda > Insecta > Hymenoptera > Colletidae > Ptiloglossa > Ptiloglossa arizonensis. The sequence continues at coordinate 738,120 of NW_027478420.1, read as the reverse complement.
TATACGTTATACGTTGTACGTTATACGTTTTATGTAATATGTAATACGTTATACGTTATACGTTATACGTTATACGTTATACGTTATACGATATACGTTATACGTTATACGTTATACGTTATACGTTATACGTTATACGTTAAACGTTATACGTTATACGTTATACGTTATACGGTATACGTTATGCGTTATACGCTATACGTTATGCGTTATAGGATATACGTTATGCGTTATAGGATATACGTTATACGTTATACATTGTACGTTATACGTTATATGTAATATGTAATACGTAATACGTTATACGTTATACGCTATACGTTATACGTAACACGTTATACGTTATACGTTATACGTCATACGTTATACGCTACACGTTATACGTAATACGTAATACGTCATACGTTCTACGTTATTCGTTATACGTTCTTCGTTACCCGTTATACGTTATACGTTATGCGTTATACGTTATACGTTATACGTTATACGTTATACGTTATACGTTATACGTTATACGTTACACGTTATACGTTATACGTTATGCGTTATACGTTATGCGTTATACGTTATACGTTATACGTTATACCTTATACGTTATACGTGATACGTTATACGTTATACGTTATACGTTATACGTTATACGTTATACGTTATACGTTATACGTTATACGTTATACGTTATACGGTATACGTTATGCGTTATACGCTATACGTTATGCGTTATCGGATATACGTTATACGTTATACGTTGTACGCTATAGGTTATACGTTACACGTTATACGTTATACGTTATGCGTTATACGTTATGCGTTATACGTTATACGTTATACGTTATACCTTATACGTTATACGTTATACGTTATACGTTATACGTTATACGTTATACGTTATGCGTTATACGTTATACGTTATACGTTATACCTTATACGTTATACGTTATACGTTATACGTTATACGTAATACGTTATACGGTATACGTTATGCGTTATACGCTATACGTTATGCGTTATCGGATATACGTTATACGTTGTACGCTATACGTTATACGTTATACGTTATACATTAAACGTTAGACGTTATATGTTATACGTTATACGTCGTACGTTATACGGTATACGTTATGCGTTACACGCTATACGTTATGCGTTATAGGATATACGTTATGCGTTATAGGATATACGTTATACGTTATACGTTGTACGTTATACGTTTTATGTAATATGTAATACGTTATACGTTATACGTTATACGTTATACGTTATACGTTATACGATATACGTTATACGTTATATGTTGTACGTTATGCGTTATACGCTATACATTATACGTTATACGATATACGTTCTACGTTATACATGAGACGTTATAGGTTATACATAATACATTATACGTTACACGTTATACGTTATACGTTATACGTTATACGTTATACGTCATACGTTATACGCTACACGTTATACGTAATATGTAATACGTCATACGTTTTACGTTATTCGTTATACGTTCTTCGTTACACGTTATACGTTATACGTTATGCGTTATACGTTATACGTTATACGTTATACGTTATACGTTATACGTTATACGTTATACGTTATACGTTATACGTTATACGTTATATGTTATACGTTATACGTTATGCGTTATGCGTTATACGTTATACGTTATACGTTATACGTTATACGTTATACGTTATACGGTATACGTTATGCGTTATACGCTGCACGTTATGCGTTATCGGATATACGTTATACGTTATACGTTGTACGCTATAGGTTATACGTTACACGTTATACGTTATACGTTATGCGTTATACGTTATGCGTTATACGTTATACGTTATACGTTATACGGTATACGTTATGCGTTATACGCTATACGTTATGCGTTATCGGATATACGTTATACGTTATACGTTGTACGCCATAGGTTATACGTTACACTTTATACGTTATACGTTATGCGTTATACGTTATGCGTTATACGTTATACGTTATACGTTATACCTTATACGTTATACGTTATACGTTATACGTTATACGGTATACGTTATGCGTTACACGCTACACGTTATGCGTTATAGGATATACGTTATGCGTTATACGTTATACGTTATACGTGATACGTTACACGTTATACGTTATACGTTATGCGTTATACGTTATGCGTTATACGTTATACGTTATACGTTATACCTTATACGTTATACGTTATACGTTATACGTTATACGTAATACGTTATACGGTATACGTTATGCGTTATACGCTATACGTTATGCGTTATCGGATATACGTTATACGTTGTACGCTATACGTTATACGTTATACGTTATACATTAAACGTTAGACGTTATATGTTATACGTTATACGTCGTACGTTATACGGTATACGTTATGCGTTACACGCTATACGTTATGCGTTATAGGATATACGTTATGCGTTATAGGATATACGTTATACGTTATACGTTGTACGTTATACGTTTTATGTAATATGTAATACGTTATACGTTATACGTTATACGTTATACGTTATACGTTATACGATATACGTTATACGTTATATGTTGTACGTTATGCGTTATACGCTATACATTATACGTTATACGATATACGTTCTACGTTATACATGAGACGTTATAGGTTATACATAATACATTATACGTTACACGTTATACGTTATACGTTATACGTTATACGTTATACGTCATACGTTATACGCTACACGTTATACGTAATATGTAATACGTCATACGTTTTACGTTATTCGTTATACGTTCTTCGTTACACGTTATACGTTATACGTTATGCGTTATACGTTATACGTTATACGTTATACGTTATACGTTATACGTTATACGTTATACGTTATACGTTATACGTTATACGTTATATGTTATACGTTATACGTTATGCGTTATGCGTTATACGTTATACGTTATACGTTATACGTTATACGTTATACGTTATACGGTATACGTTATGCGTTATACGCTGCACGTTATGCGTTATCGGATATACGTTATACGTTATACGTTGTACGCTATAGGTTATACGTTACACGTTATACGTTATACGTTATGCGTTATACGTTATGCGTTATACGTTATACGTTATACGTTATACGGTATACGTTATGCGTTATACGCTATACGTTATGCGTTATCGGATATACGTTATACGTTATACGTTGTACGCCATAGGTTATACGTTACACTTTATACGTTATACGTTATGCGTTATACGTTATGCGTTATACGTTATACGTTATACGTTATACCTTATACGTTATACGTTATACGTTATACGTTATACGGTATACGTTATGCGTTACACGCTACACGTTATGCGTTATAGGATATACGTTATGCGTTATACGTTATACGTTATACGTGATACGTTACACGTTATACGTTATACGTTATGCGTTATACGTTATGCGTTATACGTTATACGTTATACGTTATACCTTATACGTTATACGTTATACGTAATACGTTATACGTTATACGTTATACGTTATACGTTATACGTTATACGTTATACGTTATACGTTATACGGTATACGTTATGCGTTATACGCTATACGTTATGCGTTATCGGATATACGTTATACGTTATACGTTGTACGCCATAGGTTATACGTTACACTTTATACGTTATACGTTATGCGTTATACGTTATGCGTTATACGTTATACGTTATACGTTATACCTTATACGTTATACGTTATACGTTATACGTTATACGTTATACGTTATACGTTATACGTTATACGTTATACGTTATACGTTATACGGTATACGTTATGCGTTATACGCTATACGTTATGCGTTATCGGATATACGTTATACGTTGTACGCTATACGTTATACGTTATACGTTATACATTAAACGTTAGACGTTATATGTTATACGTTATACGTCGTACGTTTTACGTTATACGTAATATGTAATACGTTATACGTTATACGTTATACGTTATACGTTATACGTTATACGTTATACGGTATACGTTATGCGTTACACGCTATACGTTATGCGTTATAGGATATACGTTATGCGTTATAGGATATACGTTATACGTTATACGTTATACGTTATACGTTATACGTTATACGTTATACGTTATACGTTATACGTTATACGTTATACGTTATACGTTATACGTTATACGTTATACGGTGTACGTTATGCGTTATACGCTATACGTTATGCGTTATCGGATATACGTTATACGTTATACGTTGTACGCCATAGGTTATACGTTACACTTTATACGTTATACGTTATGCGTTATACGTTATGCGTTATACGTTATACGTTATACGTTATACCTTATACGTTATACGTTATACGTTATACGTTATACGTTATACGTTATACGTTATACGTTATACGTTATACGTTATACGTTATACGGTATACGTTATGCGTTATACGCTATATGTTATGCGTTATCGGATATACGTTATACGTTGTACGCTATACGTTATACGTTATACGTTATACATTAAACGTTAGACGTTATATGTTATACGTTATACGTCGTACGTTTTACGTTATACGTTATATGTAATACGTTATACGTTATACGTTATACGTTATACGTTATACGTTATACGGTATACGTTATGCGTTACACGCTATACGTTATGCGTTATAGGATATACGTTATGCGTTATAGGATATACGTTATACGTTATACGTTGTACGTTATACGTTTTATGTAATATGTAATACGTTATACGTTATACGTTATACGTTATACGTTATACGTTATACGATATACGTTATACGTTATACGTTATACGTTATACGTTATACGTTATACGTTAAACGTTATACGTTATACGTTATACGTTATACGGTATACGTTATGCGTTATACGCTATACGTTATGCGTTATAGGATATACGTTATGCGTTATAGGATATACGTTATACGTTATACATTGTACGTTATACGTTATATGTAATATGTAATACGTAATACGTTATACGTTATACGCTATACGTTATACGTAACACGTTATACGTTATACGTTATACGTCATACGTTATACGCTACACGTTATACGTAATACGTAATACGTCATACGTTCTACGTTATTCGTTATACGTTCTTCGTTACCCGTTATACGTTATACGTTATGCGTTATACGTTATACGTTATACGTTATACGTTATACGTTATACGTTATACGTTATACGTTACACGTTATACGTTATACGTTATGCGTTATACGTTATGCGTTATACGTTATACGTTATACGTTATACCTTATACGTTATACGTGATACGTTATACGTTATACGTTATACGTTATACGTTATACGTTATACGTTATACGTTATACGTTATACGTTATACGTTATACGGTATACGTTATGCGTTATACGCTATACGTTATGCCTTATCGGATATACGTTATACGTTATACGTTGTACGCTATAGGTTATACGTTACACGTTATACGTTATACGTTATGCGTTATACGTTATGCGTTATACGTTATACGTTATACGTTATACCTTATACGTTATACGTTATACGTTATACGTTATACGTTATACGTTATACGTTATGCGTTATACGTTATACGTTATACGTTATACCTTATACGTTATACGTTATACGTTATACGTTATACGTAATACGTTATACGGTATACGTTATGCGTTATACGCTATACGTTATGCGTTATCGGATATACGTTATACGTTGTACGCTATACGTTATACGTTATACGTTATACATTAAACGTTAGACGTTATATGTTATACGTTATACGTCGTACGTTATACGGTATACGTTATGCGTTACACGCTATACGTTATGCGTTATAGGATATACGTTATGCGTTATAGGATATACGTTATACGTTATACGTTGTACGTTATACGTTTTATGTAATATGTAATACGTTATACGTTATACGTTATACGTTATACGTTATACGTTATACGATATACGTTATACGTTATACGTTATACGTTATACGTTAAACGTTATACGTTATACGTTATACGGTATACGTTATGCGTTATACGTTATACGTAATACGTTATACGGTATACGTTATGCGTTATACGCTATACGTTATGCGTTATACGTTATACGTAATACGTTATGCGTTATCGGATATACGTTATACGTTGTACGCTATACGTTATACGTTATACGTTATACATTAAACGTTAGACGTTATACGTTATACGTTATACGTTATACCTTATACGTTATACGTGATACGTTATACGTTATACGTTATACGTTATACGTTATACGTTATACGTTATACGTTATACGTTATACGGTATACGTTATGCGTTATACGCTATACGTTATGCGTTATCGGATATACGTTATACGTTATACGTTGTACGCTATAGGTTATACGTTACACGTTATACGTTATACGTTATGCGTTATACGTTATGCGTTATACGTTATACGTTATACGTTATACCTTATACGTTATACGTTATACGTTATACGTTATACGTTATACGTTATACGTTATACGGTATACGTTATGCGTTATACGCTATACGTTATGCGTTATCGGATATACGTTATACGTTATACGTTGTACGCTATAGGTTATACGTTACACGTTATACGTTATACGTTATGCGTTATACGTTATGCGTTATACGTTATAGGTTATACATTATACCTTATACGTTATACGTTATACGTTATACGTTATACGTAATACGTTATACGGTATACGTTATGCGTTATACGCTATACGTTATGCGTTATCGGATATACGTTATACGTTGTACGCTATACGTTATACGTTATACGTTATACATTAAACGTTAGACGTTATATGTTATACGTTATACGTCGTACGTATTACGTTATACGTAATATGTAATACGTTATACGTTATACGTTATACGTTATACGTTATACGTTATACGTTATACGTTATACGGTATACGTTATGCGTTATACGCTATACGTTATGCGTTATCGGATATACGTTATACGTTATACGTTGTACGCTATACGTTATACGTTACACGTTATACGTTATACGTTATGCGTTATACGTTATACGTTATACGTTATACGTTATACGTTATACCTTATACGTTATACGTTATACGTTATACGTTATACGTTATACGTTATACGTTATACGTTATACGTTATACGTTATACGATATACGTTAGACGTTATAGGTTATACGTAATACGCTATACGTTATACGTTATACGTTATACGTTATACGTTATACGTTATACGTTATACATTAGACGTTATAGGTTATACATAATACATTATACGTTACACTTTATACGTTATACGTTATACGTTATACGTTATACGTTATACGTCATACGTTATACGCTACACGTTATAGGTAATATGTAAAACGTCATACGTTTTACGTTATTCGTTATACGTTCTTCGTTACACGTTACACGTTATACGTTATGCGTTATACGTTATACGTTATACGTTATACGTTATACGTTATACGTTATACGTTATACGTTATACGTTATACGTTATACGTTATACGTTATATGTTATACGTTATACGTTATACGTTATACGTTATACGTTATACGTTATACGTTATACGTTATATGTTATACGTTATACGTTATACGTTATACGTTATACGTTATACGTTATACGTTATACGTTATACGTTATACGTTATACGTTATACGTTATACGTTATACGTTATACGTTATACGTTATACGTTATACGTTATACGTTATACGTTATACGTTATACGTTATACGTTATACGTTATACGATATACGTTATATGTTATACGTTATACGTTATACGTTATACGTTATACGTTATACGTTATACGTTATACGTTATACGTTATACGTTATACGTTATACGATATACGTTATATGTAATACGTTATGCGTTATACGTTATACATTATACGTTATACGATATACGTTATACGTTATACATTAGACGTTATAGGTTATACATAATACATTATACGTAACACGTTATACGTTATACGATATACGTTATACGCTATACGTTAGACGTTATAGGTTATACGTAATACGCTATACGTTATACGTTATACGTTATACGTTATACGTTATACGTTATACGTTATACGTTATACGCTATACATTATACGTTATACGTTATACGTTATACGTTATACGTTATACGTTATACGTTATACGTTATACGTTATACGTTATACGTTATACGTTATACATTAGACGTTATAGGTTATACATAATACATTATACGTTACACGTTATACGTTATACGTTTCACGTTATACGTTATACGTCATACGTTATACGCTACACGTTATAGGTAATATGTAATACGTCATACGTTTTACGTTATTCGTTATACGTACTTCGTTACACGTTATACGTTATACGTTATGCGTTATACGTTATACGTTATACGTTATACGTTATACGTTATACGGTATACGTTTGCGTTACACGCTATACGTTATGCGTTATAGGATATACGTTATGCGTTATAGGATATACGTTATACGTTATACGTTGTACGTTATACGTTTTATGTAATATGTAATACGTTATACGTTATACGTTATACGTTATACGTTATACGTTATACGTTATACGTTATACGATATACGTAATACGTTATATGTTATACGTTATACGTTATACGTTATACGTTAAACATTAGACGTTATATGTTATACGTTATACGTTGTACGTTAAACGTTATATGTAATATGTAATACGTAATACGTTATACGTTATACGCTATACGTTATACGTAACACGTTATACGTTATACGATATACGTTATACGCTATACGTTAGACGTTATAGGTTATACGTAATACGCTATACGTTATACGTTATACGTTATACGTTATACGTTATACGTTATACGTTATACGTTATACGCTATACATTATACGTTATACGTTATACGTTATACGTTATACGTTATACGTTATACGTTATACGTTATACGTTATACGTTATACGTTATACGTTATACATTAGACGTTATAGGTTATACATAATACATTATACGTTACACGTTATACGTTATACGTTTCACGTTATACGTTATACGTCATACGTTATACGCTACACGTTATAGGTAATATGTAATACGTCATACGTTTTACGTTATTCGTTATACGTACTTCGTTACACGTTATACGTTATACGTTATGCGTTATACGTTATACGTTATACGTTATACGTTATACGTTATACGGTATACGTTTGCGTTACACGCTATACGTTATGCGTTATAGGATATACGTTATGCGTTATAGGATATACGTTATACGTTATACGTTGTACGTTATACGTTTTATGTAATATGTAATACGTTATACGTTATACGTTATACGTTATACGTTATACGTTATACGTTATACGTTATACGATATACGTAATACGTTATATGTTATACGTTATACGTTATACGTTATACGTTAAACATTAGACGTTATATGTTATACGTTATACGTTGTACGTTAAACGTGATATGTAATATGTAATACGTAATACGTTATACGTTATACGCTATACGTTATACGTAACACGTTATACGTTATACGATATATATTATACGCTATACGTTAGACGTTATAGGTTATACGTAATACGCTATACGTTATACGTTATACGTTATACGTTATTACGTTATACGTTATACGTTATACGTTATTCGTTATACGTTATACGTTATACGTTATACGTTATACGTTATACGTTATACGTTATACGGTTATACGTTATACGTTATACGTTATACGTTATACGTTATACGTTATACGTTATACGTTATACGTTATACGTTATACGTTATACGTTATACGTTATACGTTATACGTTATACGTTATACGTTAACGTTATACGTTATACGTTATACGTTATACGTTATAAGTTATACGTTATACGTTATACGTTATACGTTATACGTTATACGTTATACGTTATACGTTATACGTTATTACGTTATACGTTATACGTTATACGTTATACGTTATACGTTATACGTTAGTACGTTATACGTTATACGATATACGTTATATGTAATACGTTATGCGTTATACGTTATACATTATACGTTATACGATATACGTATACGTTATACATTAGACGTTATAGGTTATACATAATACATTATACGTTACACGTTATACGTTATACGTTATACGTTATACGCTATACGTCATACGTTATACGCTACACGTTATACGTAATATGTAATACGTCATACGTTTTACGTAATTCGTTATACGTTATACGGTATACGTTATACGTTATACGTTATACGTTATACGTTATACGTTATACGTTATACGATATACGTTATATGTAATACGTTATGCGTTATACGTTATACATTATACGTTATACGATATACGTTATACGTTATACATTAGACGTTATAGGTTATACATAATACATTAGACGTAACACTTTATACGTTATACGATATACGTTATACGCTATACGTTAGACGTTATAGGTTATACGTAATACGCTATACGTTATACGTTATACGTTATACGTTATACGTAACACGTTATACGTTACACGTTATACGTTATACGTTATGCGTTATACGTTATACGTTATACGTTATACGTTATACGTTATACGTTATACGTTATACGTTATACGTTATACGTTATACGTTATACGTTACACGTTATACGTTACACGTTATACGTTGTACGTTATACGTTATATGTAATATGTAATACGTAATACGTATACGTTATACGCTATACGTTATACGTAACACGTTATACGTATACGATATATATTATACGTTATACGTTAGAAGTTATAGGTTATACGTAATACGCTACGTTATACGTTATACGTTATACGTTTATACGTTATACGTTATACGTTATACATTAGACGTATAGGTTATACATAATACATTATACGTTACACTTTATACGTTATACGTTATACGTTATACGTTATACGTTATACTTCATACGTTATACGCTACACGTTATAGGTAATATGTAAAACGTCATACGTTTTACGTTATTCGTTATACGTTCTTCGTTACACGTTACACGTTATACGTTATGCGTTATACGTTATACGTTATACGTTATACGTTATACGTTATACGTTATACGTTATACGTTATACGTTATACGTTATACGTTATATGTTATACGTTATACGTTATACGTTATACGTTATACGTTATACGTTATACGTTATACGTTATATGTTATACGTTATACGTTATACGTTATACGTTATACGTTATACGTTATACGTTATACGTTATACGTTATACGTTATACGTTATACGTTATACGTTATACGTTATACGTTATACGTTATACGTTATACGTTATACGTTATACGTTATACGTTATACGTTATACGTTATACGATATACGTTATATGTTATACGTTATACGTTATACGTTATACGTTATACGTTATACGTTATACGTTATACGTTATACGTTATACGTTATACGATATACGTTATATGTAATACGTTATGCGTTATACGTTATACATTATACGTTATACGATATACGTTATACGTTATACATTAGACGTTATAGGTTATACATAATACATTATACGTAACACGTTATACGTTATACGATATACGTTATACGCTATACGTTAGACGTTATAGGTTATACGTAATACGCTATACGTTATACGTTATACGTTATACGTTATACGTTATACGTTATACGTTATACGTTATACGCTATACATTATACGTTATACGTTATACGTTATACGTTATACGTTATACGTTATACGTTATACGTTATACGTTATACGTTATACGTTATACGTTATACGTTATACATTAGACGTTATAGGTTATACATAATACATTATACGTTACACGTTATACGTTATACGTTTCACGTTATACGTTATACGTCATACGTTATACGCTACACGTTATAGGTAATATGTAATACGTCATACGTTTTACGTTATTCGTTATACGTACTTCGTTACACGTTATACGTTATACGTTATGCGTTATACGTTATACGTTATACGTTATACGTTATACGTTATACGGTATACGTTTGCGTTACACGCTATACGTTATGCGTTATAGGATATACGTTATGCGTTATAGGATATACGTTATACGTTATACGTTGTACGTTATACGTTTTATGTAATATGTAATACGTTATACGTTATACGTTATACGTTATACGTTATACGTTATACGTTATACGTTATACGATATACGTAATACGTTATATGTTATACGTTATACGTTATACGTTATACGTTAAACATTAGACGTTATATGTTATACGTTATACGTTGTACGTTAAACGTTATATGTAATATGTAATACGTAATACGTTATACGTTATACGCTATACGTTATACGTAACACGTTATACGTTATACGATATATATTATACGCTATACGTTAGACGTTATAGGTTATACGTAATACGCTATACGTTATACGTTATACGTTATACGTTATACGTTATACGTTATACGTTATACGTTATACGTTATACGTTATACGTTATACGTTATACGTTATACGTTATACGTTATACGTTATACGTTATACGTTATACGTTATACGTTATACGTTATACGTTATACGTTATACGTTATACGTTATACGTTATACGTTATACGTTATACGTTATACGTTATACGTTATACGTTATACGTTATACGTTATACGTTATACGTTATACGTTATACGTTATACGTTATACGTTATACGTTATACGTTATACGTTATAAGTTATACGTTATACGTTATACGTCATACGTTATACGCTACACGTTATACGTAATATGTAATACGTCATACGTTTTACGTAATTCGTTATACGTTATACGTTATACGTTATACGTTATACGTTATACGTTATACGTTATACGTTATACGTTATACGATATACGTTATATGTAATACGTTATGCGTTATACGTTATACATTATACGTTATACGATATACGTTATACGTTATACATTAGACGTTATAGGTTATACATAATACATTATACGTAACACTTTATACGTTATACGATATACGTTATACGCTATACGTTATACGTTATACGTTATACATTATACGTTATACGTTATACGTTATACGTTATACGTTATACGTTATACGTTATACGTTATACGTTATACGTTATACGATATACGTTATATGTAATACGTTATGCGTTATACGTTATACATTATACGTTATACGATATACGTTATACGTTATACATTAGACGTTATAGGTTATACATAATACATTATACGTTACACGTTATACGTTATACGTTATACGTTATACGTTATACGTCATACGTTATACGCTACACGTTATACGTAATATGTAATACGTCATTCGTTTTACGTTATTCGTTATACGTTCTTCGTTACACGTTATACGTTATACGTTATGCGTTATACGTTATACGTTATACGTTATACGTTATACGTTATACGTTATACGTTATACATTATACGTTATACGTTATACGTTATACGTTATACGTTATACGTTATACGTTATACGTAATACGCTATACGTTATACGTTATACGTTATACGTTATACGTTATACGGTATACGTTGTAGGTCATACGTTATACGTTACACGATATACGTTATACGCTATACGTTAGACGTTATAGGTTATACGTAATACGCTATACGTTATACGTTATACGTTATACGTTATACGTTATACGGTATACGTTGTAGGTCATACGTTATACGTTATACGTCATACGTTATACGTTATACGTTATACGTTATACGTTATACGTTATACGTTATACGTTATACGTTATACGTTATACATTATACGTTATACGTTATACGTTATACGTTATACGTTATACGTTATACGTTATACGTTATACGTTATACGTTATACGATATACGTTATATGTAATACGTTATGCGTTATACGTTATACATTATACGTTATACGATATACGTTATACGTTATACATTAGACGTTATAGGTTATACATAATACATTATACGTTACACGTTATACGTTATACGTTATACGTTATACGTTATACGTCATACGTTATACGCTACACGTTATACGTAATATGTAATACGTCATACGTTTTACGTTATTCGTTATACGTTCTTCGTTACACGTTATACGTTATACGTTATGCGTTATACGTTATACGTTATACGTTATACGTTATACGTTATACGTTATACGTTATACGTTATACGTTATACGTTATACGTTATACGTTATACGTTATACGTTATACGTTATACGTTATACGTTATACGTTATACGTTGTACGTTATGCGTTGTACGTTATGCGTTATACGTTATACGTTATACGTAATACGTTATACGTTATACGTTATACGTTATACGTTATACGTTATACGTTATACGTTATACGTTATACGTTATACGTTATACGTTATACGTTATACGTTATACGTTATACGTTATACGTTATACGTTATACGTTATACATTATACGTTATGCGTTATACGTTATACGTTATACGTTATACGTTATACGTTATACGTTATACGTTATACGTTATTCGTTATACGTTATACGTTATACGTTATACGTTATACGGTATACGTTATAGGTCATACCTCGTACGTGATACGTCATACATCATACGTTATACGTTATACGTTATACGTTATACGTTATACGTTATACGTTATACGGTATACGTTATGCGTTATACGCTATACGTTATGGGTTATAGGATATACGTTATGCGTTATAGGATATACTATACGTTATACGTGATACGTTGTACGTTATACGTTATACGTTATACGTTATACGTTATACGTTATACGTTATACGTTATACGTTATACGTTATACGTTATACGTTATACGTTATACGTTGTACGTTATGCGTTAAACGTTAGACGTTATACGTTATACGTTATACGTTATACGTTATACGTTGTACGTTATGCGTTAAACGTTAGACGTTATATGTTATACGTTATACGTTATACGTTATACGTTATACGTTATACGTTATACGTTACACGTTGTACGTTCTACGTTATACGTTATACGTTATACGTTATACGTTATACGTTATACGTTATACGTTATACGTTATACGTTATACGTTATACATTATACGTTATGCGTTATACGTTATACGTTATACGTTATACGTTATACGTTATACGTTATACGTTATACGTTATTCGTTATACGTTATACGTTATACGTTATACGGTATACGTTTTAGGTCATACCTCGTACGTGATACGTCATACATTATACGTTATACGTTATACGTTATACGTTATTCGTTATACGTTATACGTTATACGTTATACGTTATACGGTATACGTTATAGGTCATACCTCGTACGTGATACGTCATACATCATACGTTATACGTTATACGTTATACGTTATACGTTATACGTTATACGTTATACGGTATACGTTATGCGTTAAACGCTATACGTTATACATTATACGTTATACGTTATACGTTATACGTTATACGTTATACGTTATACGTTATACGTTATACGTTATACGTTATACGATATACGTTATATGTAATACGTTATGCGTTATACGTTATACATTATACGTTATACGATATACGTTATACGTTATACATTAGACGTTATAGGTTATACATAATACATTATACGTAACACGTTATACGTTATACGATATACGTTATACGCTATACGTTAGACGTTATAGGTTATACGTAATACGCTATACGTTATACGTTATACGTTATACGTTATACGTTATACGTTATACGTTATACGTTATACGTTATACGTTATACATTATACGTTATACGTTATACGTTATACGTTATACGTTATACGTTATACGTTATACGTTATACGTTATACGTTATACGATATACGTTATATGTAATACGTTATGCGTTATACGTTATACATTATACGTTATACGATATACGTTATACGTTATACATTAGACGTTATAGGTTATACATAATACATTATACGTAACACGTTATACGTTACACGATATACGTTATACGCTATACGTTAGACGTTATAGGTTATACGTAATACGCTATACGTTATACGTTATACGTTATACGTTATACGATATGCGTTATACGTTATGCGTTATACGTTATACGTTATACGTTATACGTTATACGTTATACGTTATACGTTATACGTTGTACGTTATACGTTATACGTTATACGTTATACGTTATACGTTATACGTTATACGTTATACGATATACGTTATACGTTATACGTTATGCTTTATAGGATATACGTTATACGTTATACGTTATACGTTATACGTTATACGTTATACGTTATACGTTATACGTTATACGTTATACGTTATACGTTATACGTTATACGTTATACGTTATACGTTATACGTTATACGTTATACATTATACGTTATGCGTTATACGTTATACGTTATACGTTATACGTTATACGTTATACGTTATACGTTATACGTTATACGTTATACGTTATACGTTATACGTTATACGTTATACGTTATACGTTATACGTTATACGTTATACGATATGCGTTATACGTTATGCGTTATACGTTATACGTTATACGTTATACGTTATACGTTATACGTTATACGTTATACGTTATACGTTATACGTTATACGTTATACGTTATACGTTATACGATATACGTTATACGTTATACGTTATGCTTTATAGGATATACGTTATACGTTATACGTTATACGTTATACGTTATACGTTATACGTTATACGTTATACGTTATACGTTATACGTTATACGTTATACGTTATACGTTATACGTTATACGTTATACGTTATACGTTATACGTTATACGTTATACGTTATACGTTATACGTTATACGTTATACGTTATACGTTATACGTTATACGATATACGTTATATGTAATACGTTATGCGTTATACGTTATACATTATACGTTATACGATATACGTTATACGTTATACATTAGACGTTATAGGTTATACATAATACATTATACGTAACACGTTATACGTTATACGATATACGTTATACGCTATACGTTAGACGTTATAGGTTATACGTAATACGCTATACGTTATACGTTATACGTTATACGTTATACGTTATACGGTATACGTTATAGGTCATATCTTATACGTGATACGTCATACGTTATACGTTATACGTTATACGTTATACGTTATACGTTATACGTTATACGTTATACGTTATACGTTATACGTTATACGTTATACGTTATACGTTATACGTTATACGTTATACGTTATACGTTATAGGTTATACGTTATACGTTATACGATATGCGTTATACGTTATGCGTTATACGTTATACGTTATACGTTATACGTTATACGTTATACGTTATACGTTATACGTTGTACGTTATACGTTATACGTTATACGTTATACGTTATACGTTATACGTTATACGTTATACGATATACGTTATACGTTATACGTTATGCTTTATAGGATATACGTTATACGTTATACGTTATACGTTATACGTTATACGTTATACGTTATACGTTATACGTTATACGTTATACGTTATACGTTATACGTTATACGTTATACGTTATACGTTATACGTTATACGTTATACGTTATACGTTATACGTTATACGATATACGTTATATGTAATACGTTATGCGTTATACGTTATACATTATACGTTATACGATATACGTTATACGTTATACATTAGACGTTATAGGTTATACATAATACATTATACGTAACACGTTATACGTTATACGATATACGTTATACGCTATACGTTAGACGTTATAGGTTATACGTAATACGCTATACGTTATACGTTATACGTTATACGTTATACGTTATACGGTATACGTTATAGGTCATATCTTATACGTGATACGTCATACGTTATACGTTATACGTTATACGTTATACGTTATACGTTATACGTTATACGTTATACGTTATACGTTATACGTTATACGTTATACGTTATACGTTATACGTTATACGTTATACGTTATACGTTATACGTTATACGTTATACGTTATACGTTATACGTTATACGTTATACGATATACGTTATATGTAATACGTTATGCGTTATACGTTATACATTATACGTTATACGATATACGTTATACGTTATACATTAGACGTTATAGGTTATACATAATACATTATACGTTACACGTTATACGTTATACGTTATACGTTATACGTTATACGTCATACGTTATACGCTACACGTTATACGTAATATGTAATACGTCATACGTTTTACGTTATTCGTTATACGTTCTTCGTTACACGTTATACGTTATACGTTATGCGTTATACGTTATACGTTATACGTTATACGTTATACGTTATACGTTATACGTTATACGTTATACGTTATACGTTATATGTTATACGTTATACGTTATACGTTATACGTTATACGTTATACGTTATACGTTATACGGTATACGTTGTAGGTCATACCTTATACGTGATACGTCATACGTTATACGTTATACGTTATACGTTATACGTTATACGTTATACGTTATACGTTATACGTTATACGTTATACATTATACGTTATACGTTATACGTTATACGTTATACGTTATACGTTATACGTTATACGTTATACGTTATACGTTATACGTTATACGATATACGTTATATGTAATACGTTATGCGTTATACGTTATACATTATACGTTATACGATATACGTTATACGTTATACATTAGACGTTATAGGTTATACATAATACATTATACGTTACACGTTATACGTTATACGTTATACGTTATACGTTATACGTCATACGTTATACGCTACACGTTATACGTAATATGTAATACGTCATACGTTTTACGTTATTCGTTATACGTTCTTCGTTACACGTTATACGTTATACGTTATGCGTTTACGTTATACGTTATATGATATACGTTATACGTTATACATTAGACGTTATAGGTTATACATAATACATTATACGTTACACGTTATACGTTATACGTTATACGTTATACGTTATACGTTATACGTCATACGTTATACGCTACACGTTATACGTAATCTGTAATACGTCATACGTTTTACGTTATTCGTTATACGTTATACGTTATACGTTATACGTTATACATTATACGTTATACGTTATACGTTATACGTTATACGTTATACGTTATACGTTATACGTTATACGTTATACGTTATACATTATACGTTATACGTTATACGTTATACGTTATACGTTATACGTTATACGTTATACGTTATACGTTATACGTTATACGATATACGTTATACGTTATACGTTATACGTTATACGTTATACGTTATACGTTATACGTTATACGTTATACGTTATACGTTATACGTTATACGTTATACGTTATACGGTATACGTTGTAGGTCATACCTTATACGTGATACGTCATACGTTATACGTTATACGTTATACGTTATACGTTATACGTTATACGTTATACGTTATACGTTATACATTATACGTTATACGTTATACGTTATACGTTATACGTTATACGTTATACGTTATACGTTATACGTTATACGTTATACGTTATACGATATACGTTATATGTAATACGTTATGCGTTATACGTTATACATTATACGTTATACGATATACGTTATACGTTATACATTAGACGTTATAGGTTATACATAATACATTATACGTTACACGTTATACGTTATACGTTATACGTTATACGTTATACGTCATACGTTATACGCTACACGCTACACGTTATACGTAATATGTAATACGTCATACGTTTTACGTTATTCGTTATACGTTCTTCGTTACACGTTATACGTTATACGTTATGCGTTTACGTTATACGTTATACGTTATACGTTATACGTTATACGTTATACGTTATACGTTATACGTTATACGTTATACGTTATACGTTATACGTTATACGTTATACGTTATACGTTATACGTTATACGTTATACGTTATACGTTATACGTTATACGTTATACGTTATACGTTATACGTTATACGTTATACGTTGTACGTTATGCGTTATACGTTATACGTTATACGTTATACGTAATACGTAATACGTTATACGTTATACGCTATACGTTATACGTTATACGTTATACGTTATACGTTATACGTTATACGTTATACGTTATACGTTATACGTTATACGTTATACGTTATACATTATACGTTATACGATATACGTTATACGTTATACATTAGACGTTATAGGTTATACATAATACATTATACGTTACACGTTATACGTTATACGTTATACGTTATACGTTATACGTCATACGTTATACGCTACACGTTATACGTAATATGTAATACGTCATACGTTTTACGTTATTCGTTATACGTTATACGTTATACGTTATACGTTATACGTTATACGTTATACGTTATACGTTATACGTTATACGTTATACGTTATACGTTATACGTTATACGTTATACGTTATACGTTATACGTTATACGTTATACGTTATACGTTATACGTTATACGTTATACGTTATACGTTATACGTTATACGATATACGTTATACGTTATACGTTATACGTTATACGTTATACGTTATATGTTATACGTTATACGTTATACGTTATACGTTATACGTTATACGTTATACGTTATACGTTATACGTTATACGGTATACGTTGTAGGTCATACCTTATACGTGATACGTCATACGTTATACGTTATATGTTATACGTTATACGTTATACGTTATACGTTATACGTTATACGTTATACGTTATACATTATACGTTATACGTTATACGTTATACGTTATACGTTATACGTTATACGTTATACGTTATACGTTATACGTTATACGTTATACGTTATACGATATACGTTATATGTAATACGTTATGCGTTATACGTTATACATTATACGTTATACGATATACGTTATACGTTATACATTAGACGTTATAGGTTATACATAATACATTATACGTTACACGTTATACGTTATACGTTATACGTTATACGTTATACGTCATACGTTATACGCTACACGTTATACGTAATATGTAATACGTCATACGTTTTACGTTATTCGTTATACGTTCTTCGTTACACGTTATACGTTATACGTTATGCGTTTACGTTATACGTTATACGTTATACGTTATACGTTATACGTTATACGTTATACGTTATACGTTATACGTTATACGTTATACGTTATACGTTATACGTTATACGTTATACGTTATACGTTATACGTTATACGTTATACGTTATACGTTATACGTTATACGTTATACGTTATACGTTATACGTTATACGTTATACGTTGTACGTTATGCGTTATACGTTATACGTTATACGTTATACGTTATACGTTATACGTAATACGTTATACGTTATACGCTATACGTTATACGTTATACGTTATACGTTATACGTTATACGTTATACGTTATACGTTATACGTTATACGTTATACGTTATACATTATACGTTATACGATATACGTTATACGTTATACATTAGACGTTATAGGTTATACATAATACATTATACGTTACACGTTATACGTTATACGTTATACGTTATACGTGATACGTTATACGTCATACGTTATACGCTACACGTTATACGTAATATGTAATACGTCATACGTTTTACGTTATTCGTTATACGTTATACGTTATACGTTATACGTTATACGTTATACGTTATACGTTATACGTTATACGTTATACGTTATACGTTATACGTTATACGTTATACGTTATACATTATACGTTATACGTTATACGTTATACGTTATACGTTATATGTTATACCTTATACGTGATACGTCATACGTTATACGTTATACGTTATACGTTATACGTTATACGTTATACGTTATACGTTATACGTTATACGTTACACGTTATACGTTACACGTTATACGTTACACGTTATACGTTATACGTTATACGTTATACGTTATACGTTATACGTTATACGTTATACGTTATACGTTATACGGTATACGTTATGCGTTATACGCTATACGTTATGCGTTATCGGATATACGTTATACGTTGTACGCTATACGTTATACGTTATACGTTATACATTAAACGTTAGACGTTATATGTTATACGTTATACGTCGTACGTTTTACGTTATACGTTATATGTAATACGTTATACGTTATACGTTATACGTTATACGTTATACGTTATACGGTATACGTTATGCGTTACACGCTATAAGTTATGCGTTATAGGATATACGTTATGCGTTATAGGATATACGTTATACGTTATACGTTGTACGTTATACGTTTTATGTAATATGTAATACGTTATACGTTATACGTTATACGTTATACGTTATACGTTATACGATATACGTTATACGTTATACGTTATACGTTATACGTTATACGTTAAACGTTATACGTTAAACGTTATACGTTATACGTTATACGTTATACGGTATACGTTATGCGTTATACGCTATACGATAGCGTTATAGGATATACGTTATGCGTTATAGGATATACGTTATACGTTATACGTTGTACGTTATACGTTATATGTAATATGTAATACGTAATACGTTATACGTTATACGCTATACGTTATACGTAACACGTTATACGTTATACGTTATACGTCATACGTTATACGCTACACGTTATACGTAATACGTAATACGTCATACGTTCTACGTTATTCGTTATACGTTCTTCGTTACCCGTTATACGTTATACGTTATGCGTTATACGTTATACGTTATACGTTATACGTTATACGTTATACGTTATACATTATACGTTACACGTTATACGTTATACGTTATGCGTTATACGTTATGCGTTATACGTTATACGTTATACGTTATACCTTATACGTTATACGTGATACGTTATACGTTATACGTTATACGTTATACGTTATACGTTATACGTTATACGTTATACGTTATACGTTATACGTTATACGTTATACGTTATACGTTATACGTTATACGTTATACGTTATACGTTATACGTTATACGTTATACGTTATACGTTATACGTTATACGTTATACGTTATACGTTATACGATATACCTTATACGTTATACGTTATACGTTATACGTTATACGTTATATGTTATACGTTATACGTTATACGTTATACGTTATACGTTATACGTTATACGTTATACGTTATACGGTATACGTTGTAGGTCGTACCTTATACGTGATACGTCATACGTTATACGTTATATGTTATACGTTATACGTTATACGTTATACGTTATACGTTATACGTTATACGTTATACATTATACGTTATACGTTATACGTTATACGTTATACGTTATACGTTATACGTTATACGTTATACGTTATACGTTATACGTTATACGTTATACGATATACGTTATATGTAATACGTTATGCGTTATACGTTATACATTATACGTTATACGATATACGTTATACGTTATACATTAGACGTTATAGGTTATACATAATACATTATACGTTACACGTTATACGTTATACGTTATACGTTATACGTTATACGTCATACGTTATACGCTACACGTTATACGTAATATGTAATACGTCATACGTTTTACGTTATTCGTTATACGTTCTTCGTTACACGTTATACGTTATACGTTATGCGTTTACGTTATACGTTATACGTTATACGTTATACGTTATACGTTATACGTTATACGTTATACGTTATACGTTATACGTTATACGTTATACGTTATACGTTATACGTTATACGTTATACGTTATACGTTATACGTTATACGTTATACGTTATACGTTATACGTTATACGTTATACGTTATACGTTGTACGTTATGCGTTATACGTTATACGTTATACGTTATACGTTATACGTAATACGTTATACGTTATACGCTATACGTTATACGTTATACGTTATACGTTATACGTTATACGTTATACGTTATACGTTATACGTTATACGTTATACGTTATACATTATACGTTATACGATATACGTTATACGTTATACATTAGACGTTATAGGTTATACATAATACATTATACGTTACACGTTATACGTTATACGTTATACGTTATACGTTATACGTTATACGTCATACGTTATACGCTACACGTTATACGTAATATGTAATACGTCATACGTTTTACGTTATTCGTTATACGTTATACGTTATACGTTATACGTTATACGTTATACGTTATACGTTATACGTTATACGTTATACGTTATACGTTATACGTTATACGTTATACGTTATACATTATACGTTATACGTTATACGTTATACGTTATACGTTATATGTTATACCTTATACGTGATACGTCATACGTTATACGTTATACGTTATACGTTATACGTTATACGTTATACGTTATACGTTATACGTTATACGTTACACGTTATACGTTACACGTTATACGTTACACGTTATACGTTATACGTTATACGTTATACGTTATACGTTATACGTTATACGTTATACGTTATACGTTATACGTTATACGGTATACGTTATGCGTTATACGCTATACGTTATGCGTTATCGGATATACGTTATACGTTGTACGCTATACGTTATACGTTATACGTTATACATTAAACGTTAGACGTTATATGTTATACGTTATACGTCGTACGTTTTACGTTATACGTTATATGTAATACGTTATACGTTATACGTTATACGTTATACGTTATACGTTATACGGTATACGTTATGCGTTACACGCTATACGTTATGCGTTATAGGATATACGTTATGCGTTATAGGATATACGTTATACGTTATACGTTGTACGTTATACGTTTTATGTAATATGTAATACGTTATACGTTATACGTTATACGTTATACGTTATACGTTATACGATATACGTTATACGTTATACGTTATACGTTATACGTTATACGTTAAACGTTATACGTTAAACGTTATACGTTATACGTTATACGTTATACGGTATACGTTATGCGTTATACGCTATACGATAGCGTTATAGGATATACGTTATGCGTTATAGGATATACGTTATACGTTATACGTTGTACGTTATACGTTATATGTAATATGTAATACGTAATACGTTATACGTTATACGCTATACGTTATACGTAACACGTTATACGTTATACGTTATACGTCATACGTTATACGCTACACGTTATACGTAATACGTAATACGTCATACGTTCTACGTTATTCGTTATACGTTCTTCGTTACCCGTTATACGTTATACGTTATGCGTTATACGTTATACGTTATACGTTATACGTTATACGTTATACGTTATACATTATACGTTACACGTTATACGTTATACGTTATGCGTTATACGTTATGCGTTATACGTTATACGTTATACGTTATACCTTATACGTTATACGTGATACGTTATACGTTATACGTTATACGTTATACGTTATACGTTATACGTTATACGTTATACGTTATACGTTATACGGTATACGTTATGCGTTATACGCTATACGTTATGCGTTATCGGATATACGTTATACGTTATACGTTGTACGCTATAGGTTATACGTTACACGTTATACGTTATACGTTATGCGTTATACGTTATGCGTTATACGTTATACGTTATACGTTATACCTTATACGTTATACGTTATACGTTATACGTTATACGTAATACGTTATACGGTATACGTTATGCGTTATACGCTATACGTTATGCGTTATCGGATATACGTTATACGTTGTACGCTATACGTTATACGTTACACGTTATACATTAAACGTTAGACGTTATATGTTATACGTTATACGTCGTACGTATTACGTTATACGTAATATGTAATATGTAATACGTTATACGTTATACGTTATACGTTATACGTTATACGTTATACGTTATACGGTAAACGTTATGGGTTACACGCTATACGTTATGCGTTATAGGATATACGTTATGCGTTATAGGATATACGTTATACGTTATACGTTGTACGTTATACGTTTTATGTAATATGTAATACGTTATACGTTATACGTTATACGTTATACGTTATACGTTATACGATATACGTTATACGTTATACGTTATACGTTATACGTTATACGTTAAACGTTATACGTTATACGTTATACGTTATACGTTATAAGTTATACGTTATACGGTATACGTTATGCGTTATACGCTATACGTTATGCGTTATCGGATATACGTTATACGTTGTACGCTATACGTTATACGTTATACGTTATACATTAAACGTTAGACGTTATATGTTATACGTTATACGTCGTACGTATTACGTTATACGTAATATGTAATACGTTATACGTTATACGTTATACGTTATACGTTATACGTTATACGGTATACGTTATGCGTTACACGCTATGCGTTATGCGTTATAGGATATACGTTATGCGTTATAGGATATACGTTATACGTTATACGTTGTACGTTATACGTTTTATGTAATATGTAATACGTTATACGTTATACGTTATACGTTATACGTTATACGTTATACGATATACGTTATACGTTATACGTTATACGTTATACGTTATACGTTAAACGTTATACGTTATACGTTATACGGTATACGTTATGCGTTATACGCTATACGTTATGCGTTATAGGATATACGTTATGCGTTATAGGATATACGTTATACGTTATACGTTGTACGTTATACGTTATATGTAATATGTAATACGTAATACGTTATACGTTATACGCTATACGTTATACGTAACACGTTATACGTTATACGATATACGTTATACGTTATACGTTAGACGTTATAGGTTATACGTAATACGCTGTACGTTATACGTTATACGTTATACGTTATACGTTATACGGTATACGTCATCGGTCATACCTTATACGTGATACGTCATACGTTATACGTTATACGTTATACGTTATACGTTATACGTTATACGTTATACGTTATACGTTATACGTTATACGTTATACGTTATACGTTATACGTTATACGTTATACGTTATACGTTATACGTTATACGTTATACGTTATACGTTATACGTTATACGTTATATGTAATACGTTATGCGTTATACGTTATACATTATACGTGATACGATATACGTTATACGTTATACATTAGACGTTATAGGTTATACATAATGCATTATACGTTAAACGTTATACGTTATACGTTATACGTTATACGTTATACGTCATACGTTATACGATACACGTTATACGTAATATGTAATACGTCATACGTTTTACGTTATTCGTTATACGTTCTTCGTTACACGTTATACGTTATACGTTATGCGTTATACGTTATACGTTATACGTTATACGTTATACGTTATACGTTATACGTTACACGTTATACGTTATACGTTACACGTTATACGTTACACGTTATACGTTACACGTTATACGTTACACGTTATACGTTACACGTTATACGTTACACGTTATACGTTATACGTTATACGTTATACGTTATACGTTATACGTTATACGTTATACGTTATACGTTATACGTTATACGTTATACGTTATACGTTATACGTTATACGTTATACGTTATACGTTATACGTTATACCTTATACGTTATACGTTATACGTTATACGTTATACGTTATACGTTATACGTTATACGTTATACGTTATACTTTATACGTTATACGGTATACGTTATGCGTTACACGCTATACGTTATGCGTTATAGGATATACGTTATGCGTTATAGGATATACGTTATACGTTATACGTTGTACGTTATACGTTTTATGTAATATGTAATACGTTGTACGTTATACGTTATACGTTATACGTTATACGTTATACGTTATACGTTATACGTTATACGATATACATAATACGTTATACGTTATACGTTATACGTTATACGTTAAACTTTAGACGTTATATGTTATACGTTATACGTTGTACGTTATACGTTATATGTAATATGTAATACGTAATACGTTATACGTTATACGTTATACGTTATACGTTATACGTTATACGTTATACGTTATACGTTATACGTTACACGTTATACGTTATACGTTATGCGTTATACGTTATGCGTTATACGTTATACGTTATACGTTATACCTTATACGTTATACGTGATACGTTATACGTTATACGTTATACGTTATACGTTATACGTTATACGTTATACGTTATACGTTATACGTTATACGGTATACGTTATGCGTTATACGCTATACGTTATGCGTTATAGGATATACGTTATACGTTATACGTTGTACGTTATACGTTTTATGTAATATGTAATACGTTATACGTTATACGTTATACGTTATACGTTATACGTTATACGATATACGTTATACGTTATACGTTATACGTTATACGTTATACGTTAAACGTTATACGTTATACGTTATACGTTATACGTTATAAGTTACACGTTATACGGTATACGTTATGCGTTACACGCTATACGTTATGCGTTATCGGATATACGTTATACGTTGTACGCTATACGTTATACGTTATATGTTATACATTAAACGTTAGACGTTATATGTTATACGTTATACGTCGTACGTATTACGTTATACGTAATATGTAATACGTTATACGTTATACGTTATACGTTATACGTTATACGTTATACGTTATACGGTATACGTTATGCGTTACACGCTATGCGTTATGCGTTATAGGATATACGTTATGCGTTATAGGATATACGTTATACGTTATACGTTGTACGTTATACGTTTTATGTAATATGTAATACGTTATACGTTATACGTTATACGTTATACGTTATACGTTATACGATATACGTTATACGTTATACGTTATACGTTATACGTTATACGTTAAACGTTAAACGTTATACGTTATACGGTATACGTTATGCGTTATACGCTATACGTTATGCGTTATAGGATATACGTTATGCGTTATAGGATATACGTTATACGTTATACGTTGTACGTTATACGTTATATGTAATATGTAATACGTAATACGTTATACGTTATACGCTATACGTTATACGTAACACGTTATACGTTATACGATATACGTTATACGTTATACGTTAGACGTTATAGGTTATACGTAATACGCTGTACGTTATACGTTATACGTTATACGTTATACGTTATACGGTATACGTTATCGGTCATACCTTATACGTGATACGTCATACGTTATACGTTATACGTTATACGTTATACGTTATACGTTATACGTTATACGTTATACGTTATACGTTATACGTTATACGTTATACGTTATACGTTATACGTTATACGTTATACGTTATACGTTATATGTAATACGTTATGCGTTATACGTTATACATTATACGTGATACGATATACGTTATACGTTATACATTAGACGTTATAGGTTATACATAATGCATTATACGTTAAACGTTATACGTTATACGTTATACGTTATACGTTATACGTCATACGTTATACGATACACGTAATACGTCATACGTTTTACGTTATTCGTTATACGTTCTTCGTTACACGTTATACGTTATACGTTATGCGTTATACGTTATACGTTATACGTTATACGTTATACGTTATACGTTATACGTTACACGTTATACGTTATACGTTACACGTTATACGTTACACGTTATACGTTACACGTTACACGTTACACGTTATACGTTACACGTTACACGTTATACGTTATACGTTATACGTTATACGTTATACGTTATACGTTATACGTTATACGTTATACGTTATACGTTATACGTTATACGTTATACGTTATACGTTATACGTTATACGTTATACGTTATACGTTATACGTTATACGTTATACCTTATACGTTATACGTTATACGTTATACGTTATACGTTATACGTTATACGTTATACGTTATACGTTATACTTTATACGTTATACGGTATACGTTATGCGTTACACGCTATACGTTATGCGATATAGGATATACGTTATGCGTTATAGGATATACGTTATACGTTATACGTTGTACGTTATACGTTTTATGTAATATGTAATACGTGTACGTTATACGTTATACGTTATACGTTATACGTTATACGTTATACGTTATACGTTATACGATATACATAATACGTTTATACGTTATACGTTATACGTTATACGTTAAACTTTAGACGTTATACGTTATACCTTATACGTTATACGTGATACGTTATACGTTATACGTTATACGTTATACGTTATACGTTATACGTTATACGTTATACGTTATACGTTATACGGTATACGTTATGCGTTATACGCTATACGTTATGCGTTATAGGATATACGTTATACGTTATACGTTGTACGTTATACGTTTTATGTAATATGTAATACGTTATACGTTATACGTTATACGTTATACGTTATACGTTATACGATATACGTTATACGTTATACTTATACGTTATACGTTATACGTTAAACGTTATACGTTATACGTTATACGTTATACGTTATAAGTTACACGTTATACGGTATACGTTATGCGTTATACGCTATACGTTATGCGTTATCGATATACGTTATACGTTGTACGCTATACGTTATACGTTATATGTTATACATTAAACGTTAGACGTTATATGTTATACGTTATACGTCGTACGTATTACGTTATACGTAATATGTAATACGTTATACGTTATACGTTATACGTTATACGTTATACGTTATACGTTATACGGTATACGTTATGCGTTACACGCTATGCGTATGCGTTATAGGATATACGTTATGCGTTATAGGATATACGTTATACGTTATACGTTGTACGTTATACGTTTTTATGTAATATGTAATACGTTATACGTTATACGTTATACGTTATACGTTATACGTTATACGATATACGTTATACGTTATACGTTATACGTTATACGTTATACGTTAAACGTTAAACGTTATACGTTATACGGTATACGTTATGCGTTATACGCTATACGTTATGCGTTATAGGATATACGTTATGCGTTATAGGATATACGTTATACGTTATACGTTGTACGTTATACGTTATATGTAATATGTAATACGTATACGTTATACGTTATACGCTATACGTTATACGTAACACGTTATACGTTATACGATATACGTTATACGTTTATACGTTAGACGTTATAGGTTATACGTAATACGCTGTACGTTATACGTTATACGTTATACGTTATACGTTATACGGTATACGTTATCGGTCATACCTTATACGTGATACGTCATACGTTATACGTTATACGTTATACGTTATACGTTATACGTTATACGTTATACGTTATTACGTTATACGTTATACGTTATACGTTATACGTTATACGTTATACGTTATACATTATACGTTATGCGTTATACGTTATACGTTATACGTTATACGTTATACGTTATACGTTATACGTTATACGTTATACGTTATAGTATACGTTATAGCGTTATACGTTATACGATATGCGTTATACGTTATGCGTTATACGTTATACGTTATACGTATACGTATACGTTATACGTTATACGTTATCGTTTATACGTTATACATTATACGTTATGCGTTATACGTTATACGTTATACGTTATACGTTATACGTTATTCGTTATACGTTATACGTTATACGTTATACGGTATACGTTATAGGTCATTACCTCGTACGTGATACGTCATACATTATACGTTATACGTTATACGTTATACGTTATACGTATACGTTATACGTTATACGTTATACGTTATACGTTATACGTTATACGTTATACGTTATACGTTATACGTTATACGTTATACGTTATACGTTATACCGTTATACGTTATACGTTATACGTTATACGTTATACGTTATACGTTATACGTTATACGTTATACGTTATACGTTATACGTTATACATTATACGTTATGCGTTATACGTTATACGTTATACGTTATACGTTATACGTATACGTTATACGTTATACGTTATACGTTATACGTTATACGTTATACGTTATACGTTATACGATATGCGTTATACGTTATGCGTTATACGTTATACGTTATACGTTATACGTTATACGTTATACGTTATACGTTGTACGTTATACGTTATACGTTATACGTTATACGTTATACGTTATACGTTATACGATATACGTTATACGTTATACGTATGCTTATAGGATATACGTTATACGTTATGCGTTATACGTTATACGTTATACGTTATACGTTATACGTTTATACGTTATACGTTATACGTTATACGTTATACGTTATACGTTATACGTATACGTTATACTGTTATACGTTATACGTTATACGTTATACTTATACGTTATACGTTATACGTTATACGTTATACGTTATACGATATACGTTATATGTAATACGTTATGCGTTATACGTTATACATTATACGTTATACGATATACGTTATACGTTATACATTAGACGTTATAGGTTATACATAATACATATACGTTACACGTTATACGTTATACGTTATACGTTTATACGTTATACGTTATACGTCATACGTTATACGCTACACGTTAACGTAATATGTAATACATCATACGTTTACGTTATTCGTTATACGTTCTCGTTACACGTTACTACGTTAATACGTTATGCGTTATACGTTATACGTTTATACGTTATACGTTATACGTTATACGTTATACGTTATACGTTATACGTTATACGTTATATGTATACGTTATACGTTATACGTTATACGTTATAACGTTATACGTTATAACGTTATACGTAAAACTGTATACGTTCTAGGTCATACCTAATATACGTGATACGTCATACGTTATACGTTATAATCGTTATACGTTATACGTTATACGTTATACGTTATACGTTATACATTATACGTTATACGTTATACGTTATACGTTATACGTTATACGTTATACGTTATCGTTATACGTTATACGTTATACGTTATACGATATACGTTATATGTAATACGTTATGCGTTATACGTTATACATTATACGTTATACGATATACGTTTATACGTTATACATTAGACGTTATAGGTTATACATAATACATTATACGTTACACGTTATACGTTATACGTTATACGTTATACGTTATACGTTATACGTCATACGTTATACGTATACGTTATACGTTATACGTTATACGTATACGTTATACGTTATACGTTATACGTTATACGTATACGTTATACGTTATACGTTTATACGATTATACGTTATACGTTATACGTTATACGTTATAACGTTTATACGTTATACGTTATACGTTATACGATATACGTTATATGTAATACGTTATGCGTTATACGTTATACATTATACGTTATACGATATACGTTATACGTTATACATTAGACGTTATAGGTTATACATAATACATTATACGTTACACGTTATACAGTTATACGTTATACGTTATTACGTTATACGTTATACGTCATACGTTATACGCTACACGTTATACTTAATATGTATACGTCATACGTTTTACGTTATTCGTTATACGTTCTTCGTTACACGTTATACGTTATACTTATGCGTTATACGTTTATACGTGTATACGTTTATACGTTATACGTTTACGTTATACGTTATACGTTATACGTTTATACGTATACGTTATACGTTATACGTTATACGTTATACGTTATAACGTTATACGTATACGTATACGTTATACGTTATACGTTCTCGTTATACGTTATTACGTTATACGTTATACGTTATTACGTTATACGTTATACTTACTTGTACGTTATCGTTATACGTTATACGTTATACGTTATACGTATACTAATACGTTATACGTTATACGCTATACGTTATACGCTATCGTTACACGTTATACGTTATACGTTATACGTTATACGTTATACGTTATACGTCATTACGTTATACGCTACACGTTATACGTATATGTAATACGTCATACGTTTTACGTTATTCGTTATACGTTATACGTTATACGTTATACGTTATACGTTATCGTTTACGTTATACGTTATACGTTATACGTTATACGTTATACGTTATACGTTTATACGTTATACGATATACGTTATATGTAATACGTTATGCGTATACGTTATACATTATACGTTTATACGATATACGTTATACGTTATACATTAGACGTTACTAGGTTATACATAATACATTATACGTTACACGTTATACGTTATACGTTATTACGTTATACGTTATACGTCATAGGTTTACGCTACACGTTATACGTTATATGTATTACGTCATACGTTTTACTGTTATCGTTAATTGTTCTTCGTTACACGTTATACGTTATACGTTATGCGTTATACGTTATACGTTATACGTTATACGTTATACGTTATACGTTATACGTATACGTTATACGTTATACGATATACGTTATATGTATTACGTTATGCGTTATACGTTATACATATACGTTATACGATATACGTTATACGTTATACATTAGACGTTATAGGTTATACATAATACATTATACGTTTACACGTTATACGTTATACGTTATACGTTATACGTTATACGTCATACGTTATACGCTACACGTATACGTAATATGTAATACGTCATACGTTTACGTTATTCGTTATACGTTCTCGTTACACGTTATACGTTATACGTTATGCGTTATACGTTATACGTTATACGTGATACGTTGTACGTTATACGTTTATACGTTATACGTTTATACTTTATGACGTTATACGTTATACGTTATACAGTATACGTATACGTATACGTTATTACGTTATACGTTATGCGTTAAACGTTAGACGTTATACGTTATACGTATACGTTTATACGTTATACGTTGTACGTTATGCGTTAACGTTAGACGTTATATGTTATACGTTATACGGTATACGTTATACGTTTGACGTTATACGTTATACGTTATACGTTTATACGTTATACGTTATACGTTATACGTTATACGTTATACGTTTATACGTTATACGTTATACGTTAGACGTTATACGTTAACTTTATACGTTGTACGTTATACGTTATACGGTATACGTTATAGGTCATACCTCGTACGTGATACGTCAATACATGATACGTTTTACGTTATACGTTATACGTATACGTTATACGTTATACGTTATACGTTATACGGTATAACGTATGCGTTATACGCTATACGTTATGCGTTATAGGATATACGTTATGCGTTAATAGATATACTATACGTATACGTGATACGTGTACGTTATACGTTATACGTTATACGTTATACGTTATACGTAATATGTAATACATCATACGTTTTACGTTATTCGTTATACGTTCTTCGTTACACTACGTTATCGTTACTTATACGTTATAGCAGTTATACGTTACGTATACGTTATACGTTATACGTATTGATATACGTTATACGTTATACGTTTATACGTTATAGCTTATATGTTATACGTTATACGTTATACGTTATACGTTATACGTTATACGTTATACGTTATACGTTTATACGGTATACGTTCTAGGTCATACCTTATACGTGATACGTCATACGTATACGTTTTAGTCGTTAAACGTTAGACGTTATACGTTATACGTTGATACGTTATACGTATACGTTGTACGTATGCGTTAAACGTTAGACTATATGTTATACGTTATACGGTATACGTTATACGTTATACGTATACGTTATACGTTTACGTTATACGTTATACGTTGTACGTTATGCGTTATACGTTATACGTTATACGTTATACGTTATACGTTATACGTTATACGTTAACTTATAAGTTATACGTTATACGTTATACGTTATACGTTATACGTTATACGTTATACGTTATACGTTATACGTTATACGTTATACGTTATACGTATACGTTATACGTTATACGATATACGTTATATGTAATACGTTATGCGTTATACAGTTAATACATCTATACGTTTATACGATATACGTTATACGTTATACATTAGGACGTTATAGGTTATACATAATACATTATACGTTACACGTTATACGTTATACGTTATACGTTATACGTTATACGTCATACGTTATACGCTACACGTAATACGTAATATGTAATACATCATACGTTTTTACGTTATTCGTTATAGCGTTCTTCGTTACACGTTATACGTTATACGATATACGTTATACGTTACGTTATACGTTATACGTATACGTTACGTTATACGTTATACGTTTATACGTTATACGTGTAATATGTTATACGTTATACGTTATACGTTATACGTTATACGTTATACGTTATACGTTATACGTTTATACGGTATACGTTGTAGGTCATACCTATACGTTGATACGTCATACGTTATACGTTTTACGTTATACGTTATACGTTATACGTTATACGTATACGTTATACGTTATACATTATACGTTATACGTTATACGTTATACGTTATACGTTATACGTTATACGTTATAACGTTATACGTTATACGTTATACGTTATACGATATACGTTATATGTAATACGTTTATGCGTTATACGTTAACATTATACGTTATACGATATACTTATACGTTATACATTAGACGTTATAGGTTATACATAATACATTATACGTTACACGTTATACGTTATACTTATACGGTATACGTTATAGGTCTTATCTTATACGTGATACGTCATTACGTTATACGTTATACGTTTAGTACGTTATACGTTATACGTTTATACGTTATACGTTATACGTTATACGTTATACGTTATACGTTATACGTTATACGTTTTTTATACGTTATACGTTATAGTTATACGTTATACGTTATACGTTATACGTTATACGTATACGATATACGTTATATGTAATACGTTTATGCGTTATACGTTATACATTATACGTTATACGATATCGTTATACATTATACGTTATACGATATACGTTATACGTTATACATTAGACGTTATAGGTTATACATAATACATTATACGTTACACGTTATACGTTATACGTTATACGTTATACGTTATACGTTATACGTCATACGTTATACGCTACACGTTATACGTAATATGTAATACATCATACGTTTTACGTTATTCGTTATACGTTCTTCGTTACACGTTATACGTTATACGTTATGCGTTATACGTTATACGTTATACGTTATACGTTATACGTTATACGTTATACGTTATACGTTATACGTTATACGTTATATGTTATACGTTATACGTTATACGTTATACGTTATACGTTATACGTTATACGTTATACGTTATACGGTATACGTTGTAGGTCATACCTTATACGTGATACGTCATACGTTATACGTTATACGTTATACGTTATACGTTATACGTTATACGTTATACGTTATACGTTATACATTATACGTTATACGTTATACGTTATACGTTATACGTTATACGTTATACGTTATACGTTATACGTTATACGTTATACGTTATACGTTATACGATATACGTTATATGTAATACGTTATGCGTTATACGTTATACATTATACGTTATACGATATACGTTATACGTTATACATTAGACGTTATAGGTTATACATAATACATTATACGTTACACGTTATACGTTATACGTTATACGTTATACGTTATACGTTATACGTTATACGTCATACGTTATACGTTATACGTTATACGTTATACGTTATACGTTATACGTTATACGTTATACGTTATACGTTATACGTTATACGTTATACGTTATACGTTATACGTTATACGTTATACGTTATACGTTATACGTTATACGTTATACGTTATACGTTATACGTTATACGTTATACGTTATACGATATACGTTATATGTAATACGTTATGCGTTATACGTTATACATTATACGTTATACGATATACGTTATACGTTATACATTAGACGTTATAGGTTATACATAATACATTATACGTTACACGTTATACGTTATACGTTATACGTTATACGTTATACGTCATACGTTATACGCTACACGTTATACGTAATATGTAATACATCATACGTTTTACGTTATTCGTTATACGTTCTTCGTTACACGTTATACGTTATACGTTATGCGTTATACGTTATACGTTATACGTTATACGTTATACGTTATACGTTATACGTTATACGTTATACGTTATACGTTATATGTTATACGTTATACGTTATACGTTATACGTTATACGTTATACGTTATACGTTATACGTTATACGGTATACGTTGTAGGTCATACCTTATACGTGATACGTCATACGTTATACGTTATACGTTATACGTTATACGTTATACGTTATACGTTATACGTTATACGTTATACGTTATACATTATACGTTATACGTTATACGTTATACGTTATACGTTATACGTTATACGTTATACGTTATACGTTATACGTTATACGTTATACGTTATACGATATACGTTATATGTAATACGTTATGCGTTATACGTTATACATTATACGTTATACGATATACGTTATACGTTATACATTAGACGTTATAGGTTATACATAATACATTATACGTTACACGTTATACGTTATACGTTATACGTTATACGTTATACGTTATACGTCATACGTTATACGCTACACGTTATACGTAATATGTAATACGTCATACGTTTTACGTTATTCGTTATACGTTCTTCGTTACACGTTATACGTTATACGTTATGCGTTATACGTTATACGTTATACGTTATACGTTATACGTTATACGTTATACGTTATACGTTATACGTTATACGTTATACGTTATACGTTATACGTTATACGTTATACGTTATACGTTATACGTTATACGTTATACGTTATACGTTATACGTTATACGTTATACGTTATACGTTATTCGTTATACGTTATACGTTATACGTTATACGTTATACGTTATACGTTATACGTTATACGTTGTACGTTATGCGTTATACGTTATACGTTATACGTTATACGTTATACGTAATACGTTATACGTTATACGCTATACGTTATACGTTATACGTTACACGTTATACGTTATACGTTATACGTTATACGTTATACGTTATACGTCATACGTTATACGCTACACGTTATACGTAATATGTAATACGTCATACGTTTTACGTTATTCGTTATACGTTATACGTTATACGTTATACGTTATACGTTATACGTTATACGTTATACGTTATACGTTATACGTTATACGTTATACGTTATACGTTATACGATATACGTTATATGTAATACGTTATGCGTTATACGTTATACATTATACGTTATACGATATACGTTATACGTTATACATTAGACGTTATAGGTTATACATAATACATTATACGTTACACGTTATACGTTATACGTTATACGTTATACGTTATACGTCATACGTTATACGCTACACGTTATACGTAATATGTAATACGTCATACGTTTTACGTTATTCGTTATACGTTCTTCGTTACACGTTATACGTTATACGTTATGCGTTATACGTTATACGTTATACGTTATACGTTATACGTTATACGTTATACGTTATACGTTATACGTTATACGATATACGTTATATGTAATACGTTATGCGTTATACGTTATACATTATACATTATACGTTATACGATATACGTTATACGTTATACATTAGACGTTATAGGTTATACATAATACATTATACGTTACACGTTATACGTTATACGTTATACGTTATACGTTATACGTCATACGTTATACGCTACACGTTATACGTAATATGTAATACGTCATACGTTTTACGTTATTCGTTATACGTCCTTCGTTACACGTTATACGTTATACGTTATGCGTTATACGTTATACGTTATACGTTATACGTTATACGTTATACGTTATACGTTATACGTTATACGTTATACGTTATACGTTATACGTTATACGTTATACGTTATACGTTATACGTTATACGTTATACGTTATACGTTATACGTTATACGTTATACGTTATACGTTATACGTTATACGTTATACGTTATACGTTATACGTTATACGTTATACGTTATACGTTATACGTTATACGTTATACGTTATACGTTATACGTTATGCGTTATACGTTATACGTTGTACGTTATGCGTTATACGTTATACGTTATACGTTATACGTTATACGTAATACGTTATACGTTATACGCGATACGTTATACGTTATACGTTATACGTTATACGTTATACGTTATACGTTATACGTTATACGTTATACGTTATACGTTATACGTTATACGTTATACATTATACGTTATGCGTTATACGTTATACGTTATTCGTTATACGTTATACGTTATACGTTATTCGTTATACGTTATACGTTATACGTTATACGGTATACGTTATAGGTCATACCTCGTACGTGATACGTCATACATGATACGTTATACGTTATACGTTATACGTTATACGTTATACGTTATACGTTATACGTTATACGGTATACGTTATGCGTTATACGCTATACGTTATGCGTTATAGGATATACGTTATGCGTTATAGGATATACTATACGTTATACGTGATACGTTGTACGTTATACGTTATACGTTATACGTTATTCGTTATACGTTATACGTTATACGTTATACGTTACACGTTATACGTTATACGTTATACGTTATACGTTGTACGTTATGCGTTAAACGTTAGACGTTATACGTTATACGTTATACGTTATACGTTATACGTTGTACGTTATGCGTTAAACGTTAGACGTTATATGTTATACGTTATACGGTATACGTTATACGTTTGACGTTATACGTTATACGTTATACGTTATACGTTATACGTTATACGTTATACGTTATACGTTATACGTTATACGTTATACGTTATCCGTTATACGTTATACGTTAGACGTTATACGTTATACTTTATTCGTTGTACGTTATTCGTTATACGTTATTCGTTATACGTTATACGTTATACGTTATACGTTATACGTTATACGTTATACGTTATACGTTATACGTTATACGTTATACGTTATACGTTATACGTTATACGTTATACGTTATACGTTATACGTTATACGTTATACGTTATACGTTATACATTATACGTTATACGTTATACGTTATACGTTATACGTTATACGTTATACGTTATACGTTATACGTTATACGTTATACATTATACGTTATGCGTTATACGTCATACGTTATACGCTACACGTTATACGTAATATGTAATACGTCATACGTTTTACGTTATTCGTTATACGTTCTTCGTTACACGTTATACGTTATACGTTATGCGTTATACGTTATACGTTATACGTTATACGTTATACGTTATACGTTATACGTTATACGTTATACGTTATACGTTATACGTTATACGTTATACGTTATACGTTATACGTTATACGTTATACGTTATACGTTATACGTTATACGTTATACGTTATACGTTATACGTTATTCGTTATACGTTATACGTTATACGTTATACGTTATACGTTATACGTTATACGTTATACGTTATACGTTATACGATATACGTTATATGTAATACGTTATGCGTTATACGTTATACATTATACGTTATACGATATACGTTATACGTTATACATTAGACGTTATAGGTTATACATAATACATTATACGTTACACGTTATACGTTATACGTTATACGTTATACGTTATACGTTATACGTCATACGTTATACGCTACACGTTATACGTAATATGTAATACGTCATACGTTTTACGTTATTCGTTATACGTTCTTCGTTACACGTTATACGTTATACGTTATGCG
Organism: Ptiloglossa arizonensis; assembly: GCF_051014685.1. Lineage (NCBI taxonomy): Eukaryota > Metazoa > Arthropoda > Insecta > Hymenoptera > Colletidae > Ptiloglossa > Ptiloglossa arizonensis. Next base: position 696,343 of record NW_027478420.1, on the reverse strand, counting down.
TTATACGTTATACGTTATAAGTTATACGTTATACGTTATACGTTATACGTTATACGTTATACGTTATACGATATACGTTATATGTAATACGTTATGCGTTATACGTTATACATTATACGTTATACGATATACGTTATACGTTATACATTAGACGTTATAGGTTATACATAATACATTATACGTTAGACGTTATACGTTATACGTTATACGTTATACGTTATACGTCATACGTTATACGCTACACGTTATACGTAATATGTAATACGTCATACGTTTTACGTTATTCGTTATACGTTCTTCGTTACACGTTATACGTTATACGTTATGCGTTATACGTTATACGTTATACGTTATACGTTATACGTTATACGTTATACGTTATACGTTATACGTTATATGTTATACGTTATACGTTATACGTTATACGTTATACGTTATACGTTATACGTTATACGTTATACGTTATACGTTATACGTTATACGTTATACGTTATACGTTATACGTTATACGTTATACGTTATACGTTATACGTTATACGTTATACGTTATACGTTGTACGTTATGCGTTATACGTTATACGTTATACGTTATACGTTATACGTAATACGTTATACGTTATACGCGATACGTTATACGTTATACGTTATACGTTATACGTTATACGTTATACGTTATACGTTATACGTTATACGTTATACGTTATACATTATACGTTATGCGTTATACGTTATACGTTATACGTTATACGTTATACGTTATACGTTATTCGTTATACGTTATACGTTATACGTTATACGGTATACGTTATAGGTCATACCTCGTACGTGATACGTCATACATGATACGTTATACGTTATACGTTATACGTTATACGTTATACGTTATACGTTATACGTTATACGGTATACGTTATGCGTTATACGCTATACGTTATGCGTTATAGGATATACGTTATGCGTTATAGGATATACTATACGTTATACATGATACGTTGTACGTTATACGTTATACGTTATACGTTATACGTTATACGTTATACGTTATACGTTATACGTTATACGTTATACGTTATACGTTATACGTTATACGTTATACGTTGTACGTTATGCGTTAAACGTTAGACGTTATACGTTATACGTTATACGTTATACGTTATACGTTATACGTTGTACGTTATGCGTTAAACGTTAGACGTTATATGTTATACGTTATACGGTATACGTTATACGTTTGACGTTATACGTTATACGTTATACGTTATACGTTATACGTTATACGTTATACGTTATACGTTATACGTTATACGTTATACGTTATACGTTATACGTTAGACGTTATACGTTATACTTTATTCGTTGTACGTTATTCGTTATACGTTATTCGTTATACGTTATACGTTATACGTTATACGTTATACGTTATACGTTATACGTTATACGTTATACGTTATACGTTATACGTTATACGTTATACGTTATACGTTATACGTTATACGTTATACGTTATACGTTATACGTTATACGTTATACGTTATACGTTATACGTTATACGTTATACGTTATACGTTATACGTTATACATTATACGTTATACGTTATACGTTATACGTTATACGTTATACGTTATACGTTATACGTTATACGTTATACGTTATACGTTATACGTTATACATTATACGTTATGCGTTATACGTTATACGTTATACGTTATACGTTATACGTTATACGTTATACGTTATACGTTATACGTTATTCGTTATACGTTATACGTTATACGTTATACGTTATACGGTATACGTTATAGGTCATACCTCGTACGTGATACGTCATACATTATACGTTATACGTTATACGTTATACGTTATACGTTATACGTTATACGTTATACGTTATACGTTATACGTTATACGTTATACGTTATACGTTATACGTTATACGTTATACGCTATGCGTTATACGTTGTACGTTATACGTTATACGTTATACGTTATACGTTATACGTTATACGTTATACGATATACGTTATACGTTATACGTTATGCTTTATAGGATATACGTTATACGTTATACGTTATACGTTATACGTTATACGTTATACGTTATACGTTATACGTTATACGTTATACGTTATACGTTATACGTTATACATTATACGTTATACGTTATACGATATACGTTATACGTTATACGTTATACGTTATACGTTATACGTTATACGATATACGTTATATGTAATACGTTATGCGTTATACGTTATACATTATACGTTATACGATGTACGTTATACGTTATACATTAGACGTTATAGGTTATACATAATACATTATACGTAACACGTTATACGTTATACGATATACGTTATACGCTATACGTTAGACGTTATAGGTTATACGTAATACGCTATACGTTATACGTTATACGTTATACGTTATACGTTATACGGTATACGTTATAGGTCATATCTTATACGTGATACGTCATACGTTATACGTTATACGTTATACGTTATACGTTATACGTTATACGTTATACGTTATACGTTATACGTTATACATTATACGTTATACGTTATACGTTATACGTTATACGTTATACGTTATACGTTATACGTTATACGTTATACGTTATACGTTATACGATATACGTTATATGTAATACGTTATGCGTTATACGTTATACATTATACGTTATACGATATACGTTATACGTTATACATTAGACGTTATAGGTTATACATAATACATTATACGTTACACGTTATACGTTATACGTTATACGTTATACGTTATACGTCATACGTTATACGCTACACGTTATACGTAATATGTAATACGTCATACGTTATACGTTATACGTTATACGTTATACGTTATACGTTATACGTTATACGTTATACGTTATACGTTATACGTTATGCGTTATACGTTATACGTTATACGTTATACGTTATACGTTATACGATATACGTTATAGGTCATACCTCGTACGTGATACGTCATACATTATACGTTATACGTTATACGTTATACGTTATACGTTATACGTTATACGTTATACGTTATACGTTATACATTATACGTTATACGTTATACGTTATACGTTATACGTTATACGTTATACGTTATACGTTATACGTTATACGTTATACGATATACGTTATATGTAATACGTTATGCGTTATACGTTATACATTATACGTTATACGATATACGTTATACGTTATACATTAGACGTTATAGGTTATACATAATACATTATACGTTACACGTTATACGTTATACGTTATACGTTATACGTTATACGTTATACGTTATACGTTATACGTTATACGTTATACGTTATACGTTATACGTTATACGTTATACGTTATACGTTATGCGTTATACGTTATACGTTATACGTTATACGTTATACGTTATACGATATACGTTATACGTTATTCGTTATACGTTATACGTTATACGTTATACGGTATACGTTATAGGTCATACCTCGTACGTGATACGTCATACATTATACGTTATACGTTATACGTTATACGTTATACGTTATACGTTATACGTTATACGGTATACGTTATGCGTTATACGCTATACGTTATGCGTTATAGGATATACGTTATGCGTTATAGGATATACTATACGTTATACGTGATACGTTGTACGTTATACGTTATACGTTATACGTTATACGTTATACGTTATACGTTATACGTTATACGTTATACGTTATACGTTATACGTTATACGTTATACGTTATACGTTGTACGTTATGCGTTAAACGTTAGACGTTATACGTTATACGTTATACGTTATACGTTATACGTTGTACGTTACGCGTTAAACGTTAGACGTTATATGTTATACGTTATACGGTATACGTTATACGCTTGACGTTATACGTTATACGTTATACGTTATACGTTATACGTTATACGTTATACGTTATACGTTATACGTTATACGTTATACGTTATACGTTATACGTTATACGTTATACGTTATACGTTATACGTTATACTTTATTCGTTGTACGTTATACGTTATACGTTATTCGTTATACGTTATACGTTATACGTTATACGTTATACGTTATACGTTATACGTTATACGTTATACGTTATACATTATACATTATACGTTATGCGTTATACGTTATACGTTATACGTTATACGTTATACGTTATACGTTATACGTTATACGTTATACGTTATTCGTTATACGTTATACGTTATACGTTATACGGTATACGTTATAGGTCATACCTCGTACGTGATGCGTCATACATTATACGTTATACGTTATACGTTATACGTTATACGTTATACGTTATACATTATACGTTATACGTTATACGTTATACGTTATACGTTATACGTTATACGTTATACGTTATACGTTATACGTTATACGTTATACGTTATACGTTATACGTTATACGTTATACGTTATACGTTATACGTTATACGTTATTCGTTATACGTTATACGTTATACGTTATACGTTATACGTTATACGTTATATATTATACGTTATACGTTATACGTTATACGTTATACGTTATACGTTATACGTTATACGTTACACCTTATACGTTATACATTATACGTTATGCGTTATACGTTATACGTTATACGTTATACGTTATACGTTATACGTTATACGTTATACGTTATTCGTTATACGTTATACGTTATACGTTATACGGTATACGTTATAGGTCATACCTCGTACGTGATACGTCATACATTATACGTTATACGTTATACGTTATACGTTATACGTTATACGTTATACGTTATACGTTATACGTTATACGTTACACGTTATACGTTATACGTTATACGTTATACGTTATACGTTATACGTTATACGTTATACGTTATACGTTATACGTTATACGTTATACGTTATACGTTATACGTTATACGTTATACGTTATACGTTATACGTTATACGTTATACGTTATACGTTATACGTTATACGTTATGCGTTATGCGTTATACGTTATACGTTATACGTTATACGTTATACGTTATACGTTATACGTTATACGTTATACGTTATACGTTATACGTTATACGATATGCGTTATACGTTATGCGTTATACGTTATACGTTATACGTTATACGTTATACGTTATACGATATACGTTATACGTTATACGTTATGCTTTATAGGATATACGTTATACGTTATACGTTATACGTTATACGTTATACGTTATACGTTATACGTTATACGTTATACGTTATACGTTATACGTTATACGTTATACGTTATACATTATACGTTATACGTTATACGTTATACGTTATACGTTATACGTTATACGTTATACGTTATACGTTATACGTTATACGATATACGTTATATGTAATACGTTATGCGTTATACGTTATACATTATACGTTATACGATATACGTTATACGTTATACATTAGACGTTATACATAATACATTATACGTAACACGTTATACGTTATACGATATACGTTATACGCTATACGTTAGACGTTATACGTTATACATTATACGTTATACGTTATACGTTATACGTTATACGTTATACGTTATACGTTATACGTTATACGTTATACGTTATACGTTATACGTTATACGTTATACGTTATACGTTATACGTTATACGTTATACGTTATACGTTATTCGTTATACGTTATACGTTATACGTTATACGTTATTCGTTGTACGTTATACGTTATACGTTATACGGTATACGTTATAGGTCATACCTCGTACGTGATACGTCATACATTATACGTTATACGTTATACGTTATACGTTATACGTTATACGTTATACGTTATACGTTATACGTTATACGTTACACGTTATACGTTATACGTTATACGTTATACGTTATACGTTATACGTTATACGTTATACGTTATACGTTATACGTTATACGTTATACGTTATACGTTATACGTTATACGTTATACGTTATACGTTATACGTTATACGTTATACATTATACGTTATGCGTTATACGTTATACGTTATACGTTATACGTTATACGTTATACGTTATACGTTATACGTTATACGTTATACGTTATACGTTATACGTTATACGTTATACGATATGCGTTATACGTTATGCGTTATACGTTATACGTTATACGTTATACGTTATACGTTATACGATATACGTTATACGTTATACGTTATGCTTTATAGGATATACGTTATACGTTATACGTTATACGTTATACGTTATACGTTATACGTTATACGTTATACGTTATACGTTATACGTTATACGTTATACGTTATACGTTATACGTTATACGTTATACATTATACGTTATACGTTATACGTTATACGTTATACGTTATACGTTATACGTTATACGTTATACGTTATACGTTATACGATATACGTTATATGTAATACGTTATGCGTTATACGTTATACATTATACGTTATACGATATACGTTATACGTTATACATTAGACGTTATAGGTTATACATAATACATTATACGTAACACGTTATACGTTATACGATATACGTTATACGCTATACGTTAGACGTTATAGGTTATACGTATTACGCTATACGTTATACGTTATACGTTATACGTTATACGTTATACGGTATACGTTATAGGTCATATCTTATACGTGATACGTCATACGTTATACGTTATACGTTATACGTTATACGTTATACGTTATACGTTATACGTTATACGTTATACGTTATACATTATACGTTATACGTTATACGTTATACGTTATACGTTATACGTTATACGTTATACGTTATACGTTATACGTTATACGATATACGTTATATGTAATACGTTATGCGTTATACGTTATACATTATACGTTATACGATATACGTTATACGTTATACATTAGACGTTATAGGTTATACATAATACATTATACGTTACACGTTATAGGTTATACGTTATACGTTATACGTTATACGTCATACGTTATAGGCTACACGTTATACGTAATATGTAATACGTCATACGTTTTACGTTATTCGTTATACGTTCTTCGTTACACGTTATACGTTATACGTTATGCGTTATACGTTATACGTTATACGTTATACGATATACGTTATATGTAATACGTTATGCGTTATACGTTATACATTATACGTTATACGATATACGTTATACGTTATACATTAGACGTTATAGGTTATACATAATACATTATACGTTACACGTTATACGTTATACGTTATACGTTATACGTTATACGTTATACGTTATACGTTATACGTTATACGTTATACGTTATACGTTATACGTTATACGTTATACGTTATACGTTATGCGTTATACGTTATACGTTATACGTTATACGTTATACGTTATACGATATACGTTATACGTTATTCGTTATACGTTATACGTTATACGTTATACGGTATACGTTATAGGTCATACCTCGTACGTGATACGTCATACATTATACGTTATACGTTATACGTTATACGTTATACGTTATACGTTATACGTTATACGGTATACGTTATGCGTTATACGCTATACGTTATGCGTTATAGGATATACGTTATGCGTTATAGGATATACTATACGTTATACGTGATACGTTGTACGTTATACGTTATACGTTATACGTTATACGTTATACGTTATACGTTATACGTTATACGTTATACGTTATACGTTATACGTTATACGTTATACGTTATACGTTGTACGTTATGCGTTAAACGTTAGACGTTATACGTTATACGTTATACGTTATACGTTATACGTTGTACGTTACGCGTTAAACGTTAGACGTTATATGTTATACGTTATACGGTATACGTTATACGCTTGACGTTATACGTTATACGTTATACGTTATACGTTATACGTTATACGTTATACGTTATACGTTATACGTTATACGTTATACGTTATACGTTATACGTTATACGTTATACGTTATACGTTATACGTTATACTTTATTCGTTGTACGTTATACGTTATACGTTATTCGTTATACGTTATACGTTATACGTTATACGTTATACGTTATACGTTATACGTTATACGTTATACGTTATACATTATACATTATACGTTATGCGTTATACGTTATACGTTATACGTTATACGTTATACGTTATACGTTATACGTTATACGTTATACGTTATTCGTTATACGTTATACGTTATACGTTATACGGTATACGTTATAGGTCATACCTCGTACGTGATGCGTCATACATTATACGTTATACGTTATACGTTATACGTTATACGTTATACGTTATACATTATACGTTATACGTTATACGTTATACGTTATACGTTATACGTTATACGTTATACGTTATACGTTATACGTTATACGTTATACGTTATACGTTATACGTTATACGTTATACGTTATACGTTATACGTTATACGTTATACGTTATTCGTTATACGTTATACGTTATACGTTATACGTTATACGTTATACGTTATATATTATACGTTATACGTTATACGTTATACGTTATACGTTATACGTTATACGTTATACGTTACACCTTATACGTTATACATTATACGTTATGCGTTATACGTTATACGTTATACGTTATACGTTATACGTTATACGTTATACGTTATACGTTATTCGTTATACGTTATACGTTATACGTTATACGGTATACGTTATAGGTCATACCTCGTACGTGATACGTCATACATTATACGTTATACGTTATACGTTATACGTTATACGTTATACGTTATACGTTATACGTTATACGTTATACGTTACACGTTATACGTTATACGTTATACGTTATACGTTATACGTTATACGTTATACGTTATACGTTATACGTTATACGTTATACGTTATACGTTATACGTTATACGTTATACGTTATACGTTATACGTTATACGTTATACGTTATACGTTATACGTTATACGTTATACGTTATGCGTTATACGTTATACGTTATACGTTATACGTTATACGTTATACGTTATACGTTATACGTTATACGTTATACGTTATACGTTATACGATATGCGTTATACGTTATGCGTTATACGTTATACGTTATACGTTATACGTTATACGTTATACGATATACGTTATACGTTATACGTTATGCTTTATAGGATATACGTTATACGTTATACGTTATACGTTATACGTTATACGTTATACGTTATACGTTATACGTTATACGTTATACGTTATACGTTATACGTTATACGTTATACATTATACGTTATACGTTATACGTTATACGTTATACGTTATACGTTATACGTTATACGTTATACGTTATACGTTATACGATATACGTTATATGTAATACGTTATGCGTTATACGTTATACATTATACGTTATACGATATACGTTATACGTTATACATTAGACGTTATAGGTTATACATAATACATTATACGTAACACGTTATACGTTATACGATATACGTTATACGCTATACGTTAGACGTTATACGTTATACATTATACGTTATACGTTATACGTTATACGTTATACGTTATACGTTATACGTTATACGTTATACGTTATACGTTATACGTTATACGTTATACGTTATACGTTATACGTTATACGTTATACGTTATACGTTATACGTTATTCGTTATACGTTATACGTTATACGTTATACGTTATTCGTTGTACGTTATACGTTATACGTTATACGGTATACGTTATAGGTCATACCTCGTACGTGATACGTCATACATTATACGTTATACGTTATACGTTATACGTTATACGTTATACGTTATACGTTATACGTTATACGTTATACGTTACACGTTATACGTTATACGTTATACGTTATACGTTATACGTTATACGTTATACGTTATACGTTATACGTTATACGTTATACGTTATACGTTATACGTTATACGTTATACGTTATACGTTATACGTTATACGTTATACGTTATACATTATACGTTATGCGTTATACGTTATACGTTATACGTTATACGTTATACGTTATACGTTATACGTTATACGTTATACGTTATACGTTATACGTTATACGTTATACGTTATACGATATGCGTTATACGTTATGCGTTATACGTTATACGTTATACGTTATACGTTATACGTTATACGATATACGTTATACGTTATACGTTATGCTTTATAGGATATACGTTATACGTTATACGTTATACGTTATACGTTATACGTTATACGTTATACGTTATACGTTATACGTTATACGTTATACGTTATACGTTATACGTTATACGTTATACGTTATACATTATACGTTATACGTTATACGTTATACGTTATACGTTATACGTTATACGTTATACGTTATACGTTATACGTTATACGATATACGTTATATGTAATACGTTATGCGTTATACGTTATACATTATACGTTATACGATATACGTTATACGTTATACATTAGACGTTATAGGTTATACATAATACATTATACGTAACACGTTATACGTTATACGATATACGTTATACGCTATACGTTAGACGTTATAGGTTATACGTATTACGCTATACGTTATACGTTATACGTTATACGTTATACGTTATACGGTATACGTTATAGGTCATATCTTATACGTGATACGTCATACGTTATACGTTATACGTTATACGTTATACGTTATACGTTATACGTTATACGTTATACGTTATACGTTATACATTATACGTTATACGTTATACGTTATACGTTATACGTTATACGTTATACGTTATACGTTATACGTTATACGTTATACGATATACGTTATATGTAATACGTTATGCGTTATACGTTATACATTATACGTTATACGATATACGTTATACGTTATACATTAGACGTTATAGGTTATACATAATACATTATACGTTACACGTTATAGGTTATACGTTATACGTTATACGTTATACGTCATACGTTATAGGCTACACGTTATACGTAATATGTAATACGTCATACGTTTTACGTTATTCGTTATACGTTCTTCGTTACACGTTATACGTTATACGTTATGCGTTATACGTTATACGTTATACGTTATACGTTATACGTTATACGTTATACGTTATACGTTATACGTTATACGTTATACGTTATACGTTATACGTTATACGTTATACGTTATACGTTATACGTTATACGTTATACGTTATACGTTATACATTATACGTTATACGTTATACGTTATACGTTATACGTTGTACGTTATGCGTTATACGTTATACGTTATACGTTATACGTTATACGTAATACGTTATACGTTATACTTTATACGTTATACGTTATACGTTATACGTTATACGTTATACGTTATACGTTATACGTTATACGTTATACGTTATACGTTATACGTTATACGTTATACGTTATACGTTATACGTTATACGTTATACGTTATACGTTATACTTTATTCGTTGTACGTTATACGTTATACGTTATTCGTTATACGTTATACGTTATACGTTATACGTTATACGTTATACGTTATACGTTATACGTTATACGTTATACCTTATACGTTATACGTTATACGTTATACGTTATACGTTATACGTTGTACGTTATGCGTTAAACGTTAGACGTTATACGTTATACGTTATACGTTATACGTTATACGTTATACGTTGTACGTTATGCGTTAAACGTTAGACGTTATATGTTATACGTTATACGTTATACGTTATACTTTATTCGTTGTACGTTATACGTTATACGTTATTCGTTATACGTTATACGTTATACGTTATACGTTATACGTTATACGTTATACGTTATACGTTATACGTTATACGTTATACGTTATACGTTATACGTTATTCGTTATACGTTATACGTTATACGTTATACGGTATACGTTATAGGTCATACCTCGTACGTGATACGTCATACATTATACGTTATACGTTATACGTTATACGTTATACGTTATACGTTATACGTTATACGTTATACGTTATACGTTATACGTTATACGTTATACGTTATACGTTATACGTTATACGTTATACGTTATACGTTATACGTTATACGTTATACGTTATACGTTATACGTTATACGTTATACGTTATACGTTATACGTTATACGTTATACGTAATACGTTATACGTTATACGTTATACGTTATACGTTATACGTTATACGTTATACGTTATACGTTATGCGTTATACGTTATACGTTATACGTTATACGTTATACGTTATACGTTATACGTTATACGTTATTCGTTATACGTTATACGTTATACGTTATACGGTATACGTTATAGGTCATACCTCGTACGTGATACGTCATACATTATACGTTATACGTTATACGTTATACGTTATACGTTATACGTTATACGTTATACGTTATACGTTATACGTTATACGTTATACGTTATACGTTATACGTTATACGTTATACGTTATACGTTATACGTTATACGTTATACGTTATACGTTATACGTTATACGTTATACGTTATACGTTATACGTTATACGTTATACGTTACACGTTATACGTTATACGTTATACGTTATTCGTTATACGTTATACGTTATACGTTATACGTTATACGTTATACGTTATACATGATTGTTATACGTTATACGTTATACGTTATACGTTATACGTTATACGTTATACGTTATACGTTATACGTTACACCTTATATGTTATACATTATACGTTATGCGTTATACGTTATACGTTATACGTTATACGTTATACGTTATACGTTATAGGTTATACGTTATTCGTTATACGTTATACGTTATACGTTATACGGTATACGTTATAGGTCATACCTCGTACGTGATACGTCATACATTATACGTTATACGTTATACGTTATACGTTATACGTTATACGTTATACGTTATACGTTATACGTTATACGTTATACGTTATACGTTATACGTTATACGTTATACGTTATACGTTATACGTTATACGTTATACGTTATACGTTATACGTTATACGTTATACGTTATACGTTATACGTTATACGTTATACGTTATACGTTATACGTTATACGTTATACTTTATTCGTTGTACGTTATACGTTATACGTTATTCGTTATACGTTATACGTTATACGTTATACGTTATACGTTATACGTTATACGTTATACGTTATACGTTATACGTTATACGTTATGCGTTATACGCTATACGTTATGCGTTATAGGTCATACCTCGTACGTGATACGTCATACATCATACGTTATACGTTATACGTTATACGTTATACGTTATACGTTATACGTTATACGGTATACGTTATGCGTTATACGCTATACGTTATGCGTTATAGGATATACGTTATGCGTTATAGGATATACTATACGTTATACGTGATACGTTGTACGTTATACGTTATACGTTATACGTTATACGTTATACGTTATACGTTATACGTTATACGTTATACGTTATACGTTATACGTTATACGTTATACGTTATACTTTATTCGTTGTACGTTATACGTTATACGTTATTCGTTATACGTTATACGTTATACGTTATACGTTATACGTTATACGTTATACGTTATACGTTATACGTTACACCTTATATGTTATACATTATACGTTATGCGTTATACGTTATACGTTATACGTTATACGTTATACGTTATACGTTATAGGTTATACGTTATTCGTTATACGTTATACGTTATACGTTATACGGTATACGTTATAGGTCATACCTCGTACGTGATACGTCATACATTATACGTTATACGTTATACGTTATACGTTATACGTTATACGTTATACGTTATACGTTATACGTTATACGTTATACGTTATACGTTATACGTTATACGTTATACGTTATACGTTATACGTTATACGTTATACGTTATACGTTATACGTTATACGTTATACGTTATACGTTATACGTTATACGTTATACGTTATACGTTATACGTTATACGTTATACTTTATTCGTTGTACGTTATACGTTATACGTTATTCGTTATACGTTATACGTTATACGTTATACGTTATACGTTATACGTTATACGTTATACGTTATACGTTATACGTTATACGTTATGCGTTATACGCTATACGTTATGCGTTATAGGTCATACCTCGTACGTGATACGTCATACATCATACGTTATACGTTATACGTTATACGTTATACGTTATACGTTATACGTTATACGGTATACGTTATGCGTTATACGCTATACGTTATGCGTTATAGGATATACGTTATGCGTTATAGGATATACTATACGTTATACGTGATACGTTGTACGTTATACGTTATACGTTATACGTTATACGTTATACGTTATACGTTATACGTTATACGTTATACGTTATACGTTATACGTTATACGTTATACGTTATACTTTATTCGTTGTACGTTATACGTTATACGTTATTCGTTATACGTTATACGTTATACGTTATACGTTATACGTTATACGTTATACGTTATACGTTATACGTTATACATTATACATTATACGTTATGCGTTATACGTTATACGTTATACGTTATACGTTATACGTTATACGTTATACGTTATACGTTATACGTTATTCGTTATACGTTATACGTTATACGTTATACGGTATACGTTATAGGTCATACCTCGTACGTGATGCGTCATACATTATACGTTATACGTTATACGTTATACGTTATACGTTATACGTTATACATTATACGTTATACGTTATACGTTATACGTTATACGTTATACGTTATACGTTATACGTTATACGTTATACGTTATACGTTATACGTTATACGTTATACGTTATACGTTATACGTTATACGTTATACGTTATACGTTATTCGTTATACGTTATTCGTTATACGTTATACGTTATACGTTATACGTTATACGTTATACGTTATATATTATACGTTATACGTTATACGTTATACGTTATACGTTATACGTTATACGTTATACGTTACACCTTATACGTTATACATTATACGTTATGCGTTATACGTTATACGTTATACGTTATACGTTATACGTTATACGTTATACGTTATACGTTATTCGTTATACGTTATACGTTATACGTTATACGGTATACGTTATAGGTCATACCTCGTACGTGATACGTCATACATTATACGTTATACGTTATACGTTATACGTTATACGTTATACGTTATACGTTATACGTTATACGTTATACGTTACACGTTATACGTTATACGTTATACGTTATACGTTATACGTTATACGTTATACGTTATACGTTATACGTTATACGTTATACGTTATACGTTATACGTTATACGTTATACGTTATACGTTATACGTTATACGTTATACGTTATACGTTATACGTTATACGTTATACGTTATGCGTTATACGTTATACGTTATACGTTATACGTTATACGTTATACGTTATACGTTATACGTTATACGTTATACGTTATACGTTATACGATATGCGTTATACGTTATGCGTTATACGTTATACGTTATACGTTATACGTTATACGTTATACGATATACGTTATACGTTATACGTTATGCTTTATAGGATATACGTTATACGTTATACGTTATACGTTATACGTTATACATTATACGTTATACGTTATACGTTATACGTTATACGTTATACGTTATACGTTATACGTTATACATTATACGTTATACGTTATACGTTATACGTTATACGTTATACGTTATACGTTATACGTTATACGTTATACGTTATACGATATACGTTATATGTAATACGTTATGCGTTATACGTTATACATTATACGTTATACGATATACGTTATACGTTATACATTAGACGTTATAGGTTATACATAATACATTATACGTAACACGTTATACGTTATACGATATACGTTATACGCTATACGTTAGACGTTATACGTTATACATTATACGTTATACGTTATACGTTATACGTTATACGTTATACGTTATACGTTATACGTTATACGTTATACGTTATACGTTATACGTTATACGTTATACGTTATACGTTATACGTTAAACGTTATTCGTTATACGTTATACGTTATACGTTATACGTTATTCGTTGTACGTTATACGTTATACGTTATACGGTATACGTTATAGGTCATACCTCGTACGTGATACGTCATACATTATACGTTATACGTTATACGTTATACGTTATACGATATACGTTATACGTTATACGTTATGCTTTATAGGATATACGTTATACGTTATACGTTATACGTTATACGTTATACGTTATACGTTATACGTTATACGTTATACGTTATACGTTATACGTTATACGTTATACGTTATACGTTATACGTTATACATTATACGTTATACGTTATACGTTATACGTTATACGTTATACGTTATACGTTATACGTTATACGTTATACGTTATACGTTATACGTTATACGTTATACGTTATACGTTACACGTTATACGTTATACGTTATACTTTATTCGTTGTACGTTATACGTTATACGTTATTCGTTATACGTTATACGTTATACGTTATACGTTATACGTTATACGTTATACGTTATACGTTATACGTTATACGTTATACGTTATACGTTATACGTTATACGTTATACGTTGTACGTTATGCGTTAAACGTTAGACGTTATACGTTATACGTTATACGTTATACGTTATACGTTATACGTTGTACGTTATGCGTTAAACGTTAGACGTTATATGTTATACGTTATACGTTATACGTTATACTTTATTCGTTGTACGTTATACGTTATACGTTATTCGTTATACGTTATACGTTATACGTTATACGTTATACGTTATACGTTATACGTTATACGTTATACGTTATACGTTATACGTTATACGTTATACGTTATTCGTTATACGTTATACGTTATACGTTATACGGTATACGTTATAGGTCATACCTCGTACGTGATACGTCATACATTATACGTTATACGTTATACGTTATACGTTATACGTTATACGTTATACGTTATACGGTATACGTTATGCGTTATACGCTATACGTTATGCGTTATAGGATATACGTTATACGTTATACGTTATACGTTATACGTTATACGTTATACGTTATACGTTATACGTTATACGTTATACGTTATACGTTATACGTTATACGTTATACGTTATACGTTATACGTTATACGTTATACGTTATACGTTATACGTTATACGTTATACGTTATACGTTATACGTTATACGTTATACGTTATACGTTATACGTTATACGTTATACGTTATACGTTATACGTTATACGTTATACGTAATACGTTATACGTTATACGTTATACGTTATACGTTATACGTTATACGTTATACGTTATACGTTATGCGTTATACGTTATACGTTATACGTTATACGTTATACGTTATACGTTATACGTTATACGTTATTCGTTATACGTTATACGTTATACGTTATACGGTATACGTTATAGGTCATACCTCGTACGTGATACGTCATACATTATACGTTATACGTTATACGTTATACGTTATACGTTATACGTTATACGTTATACGTTATACGTTATACGTTATACGTTATACGTTATACGTTATACGTTATACGTTATACGTTATACGTTATACGTTATACGTTATACGTTATACGTTATACGTTATACGTTATACGTTATACGTTATACGTTATACGTTATACGTTATACGTTATACGTTATACGTTATACGTTATTCGTTATACGTTATACGTTATACGTTATACGTTATACGTTATACGTTATACATGATACGTTATACGTTATACGTTATACGTTATACGTTATACGTTATACGTTATACGTTATACGTTATACGTTACACCTTATATGTTATACATTATACGTTATGCGTTATACGTTATACGTTATACGTTATACGTTATACGTTATACGTTATAGGTTATACGTTATTCGTTATACGTTATACGTTATACGTTATACGGTATACGTTATAGGTCATACCTCGTACGTGATACGTCATACATTATACGTTATACGTTATACGTTATACGTTATACGTTATACGTTATACGTTATACGTTATACGTTATACGTTATACGTTATACGTTATACGTTATACGTTATACGTTATACGTTATACGTTATACGTTATACGTTATACGTTATACGTTATACGTTATACGTTATACGTTATACGTTATACGTTATACGTTATACGTTATACGTTATACGTTATACGTTATACTTTATTCGTTGTACGTTATACGTTATACGTTATTCGTTATACGTTATACGTTATACGTTATACGTTATACGTTATACGTTATACGTTATACGTTATACGTTATACGTTATACGTTATGCGTTATACGCTATACGTTATGCGTTATAGGTCATACCTCGTACGTGATACGTCATACATCATACGTTATACGTTATACGTTATACGTTATACGTTATACGTTATACGTTATACGGTATACGTTATGCGTTATACGCTATACGTTATGCGTTATAGGATATACGTTATGCGTTATAGGATATACTATACGTTATACGTGATACGTTGTACGTTATACGTTATACGTTATACGTTATACGTTATACGTTATACGTTATACGTCATACGTTATACGCTACACGTTATACGTAATATGTAATACGTCATACGTTTTACGTTATTCGTTATACGTTATACGTTATACGTTATACGTTATACGTTATACGTTATACGTTATACGTTATACGGTATACGTTCTGCGTTATATGTTATACGTTATACGTTGTACGTTATACGTTATATGTAATATGTAATACGTTATACGTTATACGCTATACGTTATACGTTATACGTTATACGGTATACGTTATGCGTTATAAGCTATACGTTATGCGTTATAGAATATACGTTATGCGTTATAGGATATACGTTATACGTGATACGTTGTACGTTATACGTTATACGTTATACGTTATACGTTATACGTTATACGTTATACGTTATACGTTATACGTTATACGTTATACGTTATACGTTATACGTTATACGTTATACGTTATACGTTATACGTTATACGTTATACGTTATACGTTATACGTTGTACGTTATGGGTTAAACGTTAGACGTTATATGTTATACGTTATACGTTGTACGTTATACGTAATATGTAATATGTAATACGTTATACGTTATACGTTATACGTTGGACGTTACAGGTTAAACGTAATACGTTATACGTTATACGTTATACGTTATACGTTATACGTTATACGTTATACGTTAGACGTTATAGGTTATACGTAATACGTAATACGTTATAGGTTATACGTTATACGTTACACGTTATACGTTATACGTTATTCGTTATAAGTTATACGTTATACGTTATAGGTCATACCTTATACGTGATACGTCATACGTTATACGTTATACGTTATACGTGATACGTTATAGGTTATACGTTATACGTTATACGTTATACGTTGTACGTTATATGTTAAACGTTAGACGTTATATGTTATACGTTATACGTTGTACGTTATACGTTATATGTAATATGTAATACGTTATACGTTATACGCTATTGGTAATACGTTACACGTTATACGTTATACGATATGCGTTATACGTTATGCGTTATACGTTATACGTTATACGTTATACGTTATACGTTATACGTTATACGTTATACGTTATACGTTATACGTTATGCGTTATACGTTATACGTTATACGTTATACGTTATACGTTATACGTTATACGTTGTACGTTATACGTTATACGTTATACGCTATACGTTATACGTTGTACGTTATACGTTATACGTTATACGTTATAAGTTATACGTTATACGTTGTACGTTATACGTTATACGTTATACGTTATACGTTATACGTTATACGTTATACGTTATACGTTATACGTTATACGTTATACGTTATACGTTATACGTTATACGTTATACGTTATACGTTATACGTTATACGCTATACGTTATACGTTACACGTTATACGTTATACGATATGCGTTATACGTTATGCGTTATACGTTATACGTTATACGATATACGTTATACGTTATACGTTATACGTTATTCGTTATACGTTATACGTTATACGTTATACGGTATACGTTATAGGTCATACTTCGTACGTGATACGTCATACGTTATACGTTATACGTTATACGTTATACGTTATACGTTATACGTTATACGTTATACGTTATACGTTATACGGTATACGTTATACGTTATACGCTATACGTTATGCGTTATAGAATATACGTTATGCGTTATAGGATATACGTTATACGTGATACGTTGTACGTTATGCGTTATACGTTATACGTTATACGTTATACGTTATACGTTATACGTTATACGTTATACGTTATACGTTATACGTTATACGTTATACGTTATACGTTATACGTTATACGTTATACGTTATACGTTATACGTTATACGTTATACGTTATACGTTATACGTTATACGTTATACGTTATACGTTATACGTTATACGTTATACGTTATACGTTATACGTTATACGTTATACGTTATACGTTATACGTTATACGGTATACGTTATACGTTATACGCTATACGTTATGCGTTATAGAATATACGTTATGCGTTATAGGATATACGTTATACGTGATACGTTGTACGTTATGCGTTATACGTTATACGTTATACGTTATACGTTATACGTTATACGTTATACGTTATACGTTATACGTTATACGTTATACGTTATACGTTATACGTTATACGTTATACGTTATACGTTATACGTTATACGTTATACGTTATACGTTATACGTTATACGTTATACGTTATACGTTATACGTTATACGTTATACGTTATACGTTATACGTTGTACGTTATGGGTTAAACGTTAGACGTTATATGTTATACGTTATACGTTGTACGTTATACGTAATATGTAATATGTAATACGTTATACGTTATACGTTATACGTTGGACGTTACAGGTTAAATGTAATACGTTATACGTTATACGTTATACGTTATACGTTATACGTTATACGTTATACGTTAGACGTTATAGGTTATACGTAATACGTAATACGTAATACGTTATAGGTTATACGTTATACGTTACACGTTATACGTTATACGTTATACGTTATAAGTTATACGTTATACGTTATAGGTCATACCTTATACGTGATACGTCATACGTTATACGTTATACGTTATACGTGATACGTTATAGGTTATACGTTATACGTTATACGTTATACGTTGTACGTTATATGTTAAACGTTAGACGTTATATGTTATACGTTATACGTTGTGCGTTGTACGCTATACGTTATGCGTTATAGGATATACGTAATGCGTTATAGGATATACGTTATACGTGATACGTTGTACGTTATACGTTATACGTTATACGTTACACGTTATACGTTATACGTTATTCGTTATACGTTATACGTTATACGTTATACGTTAAACGTTATACGTTATACGTTATACGTTATACGATATACGTTAAACGTTATACGTTGTACGTTATACGTTATACGTTATACGTTATACGTTATACGTTATACGTTATACGTTATACGTTATACGTTATACGTTATACGTTATACGTTATACGTTATACGTTATACGTTATACGTTATGCGTTATACGTTATACGTTATACGTTATACGTTATACGTTATACGTTACTCGTTATACGTTGTACGTTATACGTTATACGTTATACGCTATACGTTATACGTTGTACGTTATACGTTATACGTTATACGTTATAAGTTATACGTTATACGTTGTACGTTATACGTTATACGTTATACGTTATACGTTATACGTTATACGTTATACGTTATACGTTATACGTTATACGTTATACGTTATACGTTATACGTTATACGTTATACGTTATACGTTATACGTTATACGTTATACGCTATACGTTATACGTTACACGTTATACGTTATACGATATGCGTTATACGTTATGCGTTATACGTTATAGGTTATACGTTATACGTTATACGTTATACGTTATACGTTATACGTTATACGTTATACGTTATACGTTATACGTTATACGTTATACGTTATACGTTATTCGTTATACGTTATACGTTATACGTTATACGTTATACGTTATACGTTATACGTTATACTTTATACGTTATACGTTATACGTTATACGTTATACGTTATACGTTATACGTTATACGTTATACGTTATGCGTTATACGCTATACGTTATGCGTTATAGGTCATACCTTATACGTGATACGTTATACGTTATACGGTATACGTTATGCGTTGTACGCTATACGTTATGCGTTATAGGATATACGTAATGCGTTATAGGATATACGTTATACGTGATACGTTGTACGTTATACGTTATACGTTATACGTTACACGTTATACGTTATTCGTTATACGTTATACGTTATACGTTATACGTTATACGTTAAACGTTATACGTTATACGTTATACGTTATACGATATACGTTAAACGTTATACGTTGTACGTTATACGTTATACGTTATACGTTATACGTTATACGTTATACGTTATACGTTATACGTTATACGTTATACGTTATACGTTATGCGTTATACGTTATACGTTATACGTTATACGTTATACGTTATACGTTATACGTTATACGTTATACGTTATACGCTATACGTTACACGTTTAACGTTATACGTTATACGTTATACGTTATACGTTATACGTTATACGTTATACTTTATACGTTATACGTTATACGTTATTCGTTATACGTTATACGTTACACGTTATACGTTATACGTTATACGTTATACGTTATAGGTTATACGTAATACGTAATACGTTATACGTCATACGTCATACGTTATACGTTACACGTTATACGTTATACGTTATACGTTATACGTTATACGTTATACGTTATACGTTATACGTGATACGTTATACGTTATACGTTATACGTTATACGTTGTACGTTATACGTTAAACGTTAGACGTTATACGTTATACGTTATACGTTATACGTTATTCGTTATACGTTATACGTTATACGTTATACGTTATACGTTATACGTTATACGTTATACGTTATACGTTATACGTTAGACGTTATAGGTTATACGTAATACGTAATACGTTATACGTTATACGTTATACGATATACGTTATACGTTATACGTTATACGTTATACGTTGTACGTTATACGTTATAAGTAATATGTAATACGTTATACGTTATACGCTATACGTTATACGTTACACGTTATACGTTATAGGATATGCGTTATACGTTATGCGTTATACGTTATACGTTATACGTTATACGTTATACGTTATACGTTATACGTTATACGTTATACGTTATACGTTATACGTTATACGTTATACGTTACACGTTATACGTTATACGTTATACGTTATAAGTTATACGTTATACGTTATAGGTCATACCTTATACGTGATACGTCATACGTTATACGTTATACGTTATACGTGATACGTTATAGGTTATACGTTATACGTTATACGTTATACGTTGTACGTTATACGTTAAACGTTAGACGTTATATGTTATACGTTATACGTTGTAAGTTATACGTTATATGTAATATGTAATACTTTATACGTTATACGCTATTGGTTATACGTTACACGTTATACGTTATGCGATATGCGTTATACGTTATGCGTTATACGTTATAGGATATGCGTTATACGTTATGCGTTATACGTTATACGTTATACGTTATACGTTATACGTTATACGTTATACGTTATACGTTATATGTTATACGTTATACGTTATACGTTATTCGTTATACGTTATACGTTATACGTTATACGTTATACGTTATACGTTATACGTTATACGTTATACGTTATACGTTATACGTTAGACGTTATAGGTTATACGTAATACGTAATACGTTATACGTTATACGTTATACGTTACACGTTATACGTTATACGTTATACGTTATAAGTTATACGTTATACGTTATAGGTCATACCTTATACGTGATACGTCATACGTTATACGTTATACGTTATACGTGATACGTTATAGGTTATACGTTATACGTTATACGTTATACGTTGTACGTTATACGTTAAACGTTAGACGTTATATGTTATACGTTATACGTTGTAAGTTATACGTTATATGTAATATGTAATACTTTATACGTTATACGCTATTGGTTATACGTTACACGTTATACGTTATGCGATATGCGTTATACGTTATGCGTTATACGTTATACGTTATACGTTATACGTTATACGTTATACGTTATACGTTATACGTTATACGTTATACGTTATACGTTATACGTTATACGTTATGCGTTATACGTTATACGTTATACGTTATACGTTATACGTCGTACGTTATACGTTGTACGTTATACGTTATACGTTATACGCTATACGTTATACGTTGTACGTTATACGTTATACGTTATACGTTATACGTTGTACGTTATACGTTGTACGATATACGTTATACGTTATACGTTATACGTTATACGTTATACGTTATACGTTATACGTTATACGTTATACGTTATACGTTATACGTTATACGTTATACGTTATACGTTATACGTTATACGTTATACGTTATACGCTATACGTTATACGTTACACGTTATACGTTATACGATATGCGCTATACGTTATGCGTTATACGTTATACGTTATACGTTATACGTTATACGTTATACGTTATACGTTATACGTTATACGTTATACGTTATACGTTATACGTTATACGTTATTCGTTATACGTTATACGTTATACGTTATACGTTATACGTTATACGTTATACGTTATACGTTATACGTTATACGTTATACGTTATACGTTATACGTTATACGTTATACGTTATACGTTATACGTTATACGTTATACGTTATGCGTTATACGGTATACGTTATGCGTTATAGGTCATACCTTATACGTGATACGTTATACGTTATACGGTATACGTTATGCGTTGTACGCTATACGTTATACGTTATACGTTATACGTTATACGTTATACTTTATACGTTATACGTTATACGTTATTCGTTATACGTTATACGTTATACGTTATACGTTATACGTTATACGTTACACGTTATACGTTATACGTTATACGTTATACGTTATACGTTATACGTTATACGTTATACGTTATACGTGATACGTTATACGTTATACGTTATACGTTATACGTTATACGTTATACGTTATACGTTGTACGTTATACGTTAAACGTTAGACGTTATATGTTATACGTTATACGTTGTACGTTATGCGTTATATGTAATATGTAATACGTTATACGTTATACGCTATACGTTATACGTTACACGTTATACGTTATACGATATGCGTTATACGTTATGCGTTATACGTTATACGTTATACGTTATACGTTATACGTTATACGTTATACGTTATACGTTATACGTTATACGTTATACGTTATTCGTTATACGTTATACGTTATACGTTATACGTTATACGTTATACGTTATACGTTATACGTTATACGTTATACGTTATACGTTATACGTTATACGTTATACGTTATACGTTAAACGTTATACGTTATACGTTATACGTTATACGATATACGTTAAACGTTATACGTTGTACGTTATACGTTATACGTTATACGTTATACGTTATACGTTATACGTTATACGTTATACGGTATACGTTATACGTTATACGTTATACGTTATACGTTATCGTTATACGTTATACGTTATACGTTATACGTTATACGTTATACGTTATACGTTATACGTTATACGTTATACGTTATACGTTATACGTTATACGTTATACGTTATACGTTATACGTTATACGTTGTACGTTATACGTTAAACGTTAGTCGTTATATGTTATACGTTATACGTTGTACGTTATACGTTATATGTAATATGTAATACGTTATACGTTATACGCTATACGTTATACGTTACACGTTATACGTTATACGATATGCGTTATACGTTATGCGTTATACGTTATACGTTATACGTTATACGTTATACGTTATACGTTATACGTTATACGTTATACGTTATACGTTATACGTTATTCGTTATACGTTATACGTTATACGTTATACGTTATACGTTATACGTTATACGTTATACGTTATACGTTATACGTTATACGTTATACGTTATACGTTAAACGTTATACGTTATACGTTATACGTTATACGATATACGTTAAACGTTATACGTTGTACGTTATACGTTATACGTTATACGTTATACGTTATACGTTATACGTTATACGTTATACGTTATACGTTATACGTTATACGTTATACGTTATACGTTATACGTTATACGTTATACGTCATACGTTATACGTTATACGTTATACGTTATACGTTATGCGTTATACGTTATGCGTTATACGTTATACGTTATACGTTATACGTTATACGTTATACGTTATACTTTATACGTTATACGTTATACGTTATTCGTTATACGTTATACGTTATACGTTATACGTTATACGTTATACGTTATACGTTATACGTTATACGTTATACGTTATACGTTATACGTTACACGTTATACGTTATACGATATACGTTATACGTTATACGTTATGCGTTATAGGATATACGTTATACGTTATACGTTATACGTTATACGTTAGACGTTATACGTTATACGTTATACGTTATACGTTATACGTTATACGTTATACGCTGTACGTTATACGTTATACGTTATACGCTATACGTTATACGTTGTACGTTATGCGTTATACGTTATACGTTATACGTTATACGTTATACGTTATACGTTATACGCTGTACGTTATACGTTATACGTTATACGCTATACGTTATACGTTGTACGTTATGCGTTATACGTTATGCGTTATACGTTATACGTTATACGTTATACGTTGTACGTTATGCGTTATACGTTATGCGTTATACGTTATACGTTATACGTTATACGTTATACGTGATTCGTTATACGTTATACGTTATTCTTTATACGTTATACGTTATACGTTATACGATATACGTTATACGTTATACGGTATACGTTATACGTTATACGTTATACGTTATACGTTATACGTTATACGTTATACGTTATACGTTATACGTTATACGTTATACGGTATACGTTATGCGTTGTACGCTATACGTTATGCGTTATAGGATATACGTTATGCGTTATAGGATATACTTTATACGTGATACGTTGTACGTTATACGTTATACGTTATACGTTATACGTTATACGTTATACGTTATACGTTATACGTTATACGTTATACGATATACGTTAAACGTTATACGTTATACGTTATACGTTATACGTTATACGATATACGTTATACGTTATACGTTGTACGTTATACGTTATACGTTATACGTTATACGTTATACGTTATACGTTATACGTTATACGTTATACGTTATACGTTATACGCTATACGTTATGCGTTATACGTTATACGTTATACGTTATACGTTATACGTTATACGTTATACGTTATACGTTATACGTTATACGTTATACGTTATACGATATGCGTTATACGTTATGCGTTATACGTTATACGTTATACGTTATACGTTATACGTTATACGATATACGTTATACGTTATACGTTATGCTTTATAGGATATACGTTATACGTTATACGTTATACGTTATACGTTATACGTTATACGTTATACGTTATACGTTATACGTTATACGTTATACGTTATACGTTATACGTTATACATTATACGTTATACGTTATACGTTATACGTTATACGTTATACGTTATACGTTATACGTTATACGTTATACGTTATACGATATACGTTATATGTAATACGTTATGCGTTATACGTTATACATTATACGTTATACGATATACGTTATACGTTATACATTAGACGTTATAGGTTATACATAATACATTATACGTAACACGTTATACGTTATACGATATACGTTATACGCTATACGTTAGACGTTATACGTTATACATTATACGTTATACGTTATACGTTATACGTTATACGTTATACGTTATACGTTATACGTTATACGTTATACGTTATACGTTATACGATATGCGTTATACGTTATGCGTTATACGTTATACGTTATACGTTATACGTTATACGTTATACGATATACGTTATACGTTATACGTTATGCTTTATAGGATATACGTTATACGTTATACGTTATACGTTATACGTTATACGTTATACGTTATACGTTATACGTTATACGTTATACGTTATACGTTATACGTTATACGTTATACATTATACGTTATACGTTATACGTTATACGTTATACGTTATACGTTATACGTTATACGTTATACGTTATACGTTATACGATATACGTTATATGTAATACGTTATGCGTTATACGTTATACATTATACGTTATACGATATACGTTATACGTTATACATTAGACGTTATAGGTTATACATAATACATTATACGTAACACGTTATACGTTATACGATATACGTTATACGCTATACGTTAGACGTTATACGTTATACATTATACGTTATACGTTATACGTTATACGTTATACGTTATACGTTATACGTTATACGTTATACGTTATACGTTATACGTTATACGTTATACGTTATACGTTATACGTTATACGTTATACGTTATACGTTATACGTTGTACGTTATACGATAAACGTTAGTCGTTATATGTTATACGTTATACGTTGTACGTTATACGTTATATGTAATATGTAATACGTTATACGTTATACGCTATACGTTATACGTTACACGTTATACGTTATACGATATGCGTTATACGTTATGCGTTATACGTTATACGTTATACGTTATACGTTATACGTTATACGTTATACGTTATACGTTATACGTTATACGTTATACGTTATTCGTTATACGTTATACGTTATACGTTATACGTTATACGTTATACGTTATACGTTATACGTTATACGTTATACGTTATACGTTATACGTTATACGTTATACGTTAAACGTTATACGTTATACGTTATACGTTATACGATATACGTTAAACGTTATACGTTGTACGTTATACGTTATACGTTATACGTTATACGTTATACGTTATACGTTATACGTTATACGTTATACGTTATACGTTATACGTTATACGTTATACGTTATACGTTATACGTTATACGTCATACGTTATACGTTATACGTTATACGTTATACGTTATGCGTTATACGTTATGCGTTATACGTTATACGTTATACGTTATACGTTATACGTTATACGTTATACTTTATACGTTATACGTTATACGTTATTCGTTATACGTTATACGTTATACGTTATACGTTATACGTTATACGTTATACGTTATACGTTATACGTTATACGTTATACGTTATACGTTACACGTTATACGTTATACGATATACGTTATACGTTATACGTTATGCGTTATAGGATATACGTTATACGTTATACGTTATACGTTATACGTTAGACGTTATACGTTATACGTTATACGTTATACGTTATACGTTATACGTTATACGCTGTACGTTATACGTTATACGTTATACGCTATACGTTATACGTTGTACGTTATGCGTTATACGTTATACGTTATACGTTATACGTTATACGTTATACGTTATACGCTGTACGTTATACGTTATACGTTATACGCTATACGTTATACGTTGTACGTTATGCGTTATACGTTATGCGTTATACGTTATACGTTATACGTTATACGTTGTACGTTATGCGTTATACGTTATGCGTTATACGTTATACGTTATACGTTATACGTTATACGTGATTCGTTATACGTTATACGTTATTCTTTATACGTTATACGTTATACGTTATACGATATACGTTATACGTTATACGGTATACGTTATACGTTATACGTTATACGTTATACGTTATACGTTATACGTTATACGTTATACGTTATACGTTATACGTTATACGGTATACGTTATGCGTTGTACGCTATACGTTATGCGTTATAGGATATACGTTATGCGTTATAGGATATACTTTATACGTGATACGTTGTACGTTATACGTTATACGTTATACGTTATACGTTATACGTTATACGTTATACGTTATACGTTATACGTTATACGATATACGTTAAACGTTATACGTTATACGTTATACGTTATACGTTATACGATATACGTTATACGTTATACGTTGTACGTTATACGTTATACGTTATACGTTATACGTTATACGTTATACGTTATACGTTATACGTTATACGTTATACGTTATACGCTATACGTTATGCGTTATACGTTATACGTTATACGTTATACGTTATACGTTATACGTTATACGTTATACGTTATACGTTATACGTTATACGTTATACGATATGCGTTATACGTTATGCGTTATACGTTATACGTTATACGTTATACGTTATACGTTATACGATATACGTTATACGTTATACGTTATGCTTTATAGGATATACGTTATACGTTATACGTTATACGTTATACGTTATACGTTATACGTTATACGTTATACGTTATACGTTATACGTTATACGTTATACGTTATACGTTATACATTATACGTTATACGTTATACGTTATACGTTATACGTTATACGTTATACGTTATACGTTATACGTTATACGTTATACGATATACGTTATATGTAATACGTTATGCGTTATACGTTATACATTATACGTTATACGATATACGTTATACGTTATACATTAGACGTTATAGGTTATACATAATACATTATACGTAACACGTTATACGTTATACGATATACGTTATACGCTATACGTTAGACGTTATACGTTATACATTATACGTTATACGTTATACGTTATACGTTATACGTTATACGTTATACGTTATACGTTATACGTTATACGTTATACGTTATACGTTATACGTTATACGTTATACGTTATACGTTATACGTTATACGTTATACGTTATACGTTATTCGTTATACGTTATACGTTATACGTTATACGTTATTCGTTGTACGTTATACGTTATACGTTATACGGTATACGTTATAGGTCATACCTCGTACGTGATACGTCATACATTATACGTTATACGTTATACGTTATACGTTATACGTTATACGTTATACGTTATACGTTATACGTTATACGTTATACGTTACACGTTATACGTTATACGTTATACGTTATACGTTATACGTTATACGTTATACGTTATACGTTATACGTTATACGTTATACGTTATACGTTATACGTTATACGTTATACGTTATACGTTATACGTTATACGTTATACGTTATACGTTATACGTTATACGTTATACGCTATACGTTATACGTTGTACGTTATGCGTTATACGTTATGCGTTATACGTTATACGTTATACGTTATACGTTGTACGTTATGCGTTATACGTTATGCGTTATACGTTATACGTTATACGTTATACGTTATACGTTATACGTTATACGTTATACGTGATTCGTTATACGTTATACGTTATTCTTTATACGTTATACGTTATACGTTATACGATATACGTTATACGTTATACGGTATACGTTATACGTTATACGTTATACGTTATACGTTATACGTTATACGTTATACGTTATACGTTATACGTTATACGTTATACGGTATACGTTATGCGTTGTACGCTATACGTTATGCGTTATAGGATATACGTTATGCGTTATAGGATATACTTTATACGTGATACGTTGTACGTTATACGTTATACGTTATACGTTATACGTTATACGTTATACGTTATACGTTATACGTTATACGTTATACGATATACGTTAAACGTTATACGTTATACGTTATACGTTATACGTTATACGATATACGTTATACGTTATACGTTGTACGTTATACGTTATACGTTATACGTTATACGTTATACGTTATACGTTATACGTTATACGTTATACGTTATACGTTATACGCTATACGTTATGCGTTATACGTTATACGTTATACGTTATACGTTATACGTTATACGTTATACGTTATACGTTATACGTTATACGTTATACGTTATACGATATGCGTTATACGTTATGCGTTATACGTTATACGTTATACGTTATACGTTATACGTTATACGATATACGTTATACGTTATACGTTATGCTTTATAGGATATACGTTATACGTTATACGTTATACGTTATACGTTATACGTTATACGTTATACGTTATACGTTATACGTTATACGTTATACGTTATACGTTATACGTTATACATTATACGTTATACGTTATACGTTATACGTTATACGTTATACGTTATACGTTATACGTTATACGTTATACGTTATACGATATACGTTATATGTAATACGTTATGCGTTATACGTTATACATTATACGTTATACGATATACGTTATACGTTATACATTAGACGTTATAGGTTATACATAATACATTATACGTAACACGTTATACGTTATACGATATACGTTATACGCTATACGTTAGACGTTATACGTTATACATTATACGTTATACGTTATACGTTATACGTTATACGTTATACGTTATACGTTATACGTTATACGTTATACGTTATACGTTATACGTTATACGTTATACGTTATACGTTATACGTTATACGTTATACGTTATACGTTATACGTTATTCGTTATACGTTATACGTTATACGTTATACGTTATTCGTTGTACGTTATACGTTATACGTTATACGGTATACGTTATAGGTCATACCTCGTACGTGATACGTCATACATTATACGTTATACGTTATACGTTATACGTTATACGTTATACGTTATACGTTATACGTTATACGTTATACGTTATACGTTACACGTTATACGTTATACGTTATACGTTATACGTTATACGTTATACGTTATACGTTATACGTTATACGTTATACGTTATACGTTATACGTTATACGTTATACGTTATACGTTATACGTTATACGTTATACGTTATACGTTATACATTATACGTTATGCGTTATACGTTATACGTTATACGTTATACGTTATACGTTATACGTTATACGTTATACGTTATACGTTATACGTTATACGTTATACGTTATACGTTATACGTTATACGTTATACGATATGCGTTATACGTTATGCGTTATACGTTATACGTTATACGTTATACGTTATACGTTATACGATATACGTTATACGTTATACGTTATGCTTTATAGGATATACGTTATACGTTATACGTTATACGTTATACGTTATACGTTATACGTTACACGTTATACGTTATACGTTATACGTTATACGTTATACGTTATACGTTATACGTTATACGTTATACATTATACGTTATACGTTATACGTTATACGTTATACGTTATACGTTATACGTTATACGTTATACGTTATACGTTATACGATATACGTTATATGTAATACGTTATGCGTTATACGTTATACATTATACGTTATACGATATACGTTATACGTTATACATTAGACGTTATAGGTTATACATAATACATTATACGTAACACGTTATACGTTATACGATATACGTTATACGCTATACGTTAGACGTTATAGGTTATACGTATTACGCTATACGTTATACGTTATACGTTATACGTTATACGTTATACGGTATACGTTATAGGTCATATCTTATACGTGATACGTCATACGTTATACGTTATACGTTATACGTTATACGTTATACGTTATACGTTATACGTTATACGTTATACGTTATACATTATACGTTATACGTTATACGTTATACGTTATACGTTATACGTTATACGTTATACGTTATACGTTATACGTTATACGATATACGTTATATGTAATACGTTATGCGTTATACGTTATACATTATACGTTATACGATATACGTTATACGTTATACATTAGACGTTATAGGTTATACATAATACATTATACGTTACACGTTATAGGTTATACGTTATACGTTATACGTTATACGTCATACGTTATAGGCTACACGTTATACGTAATATGTAATACGTCATACGTTTTACGTTATTCGTTATACGTTCTTCGTTACACGTTATACGTTATACGTTATGCGTTATACGTTATACGTTATACGTTATACGTTATACGTTATACGTTATACGTTATACGTTATACGTTATACGTTATACGTTATACGTTATACGTTATACGTTATACGTTATACGTTATACGTTATACGTTATACGTTATACGTTATACGTTATACGTTATACATTATACGTTATACGTTATACGTTATACGTTATACGTTGTACGTTATGCGTTATACGTTATACGTTATACGTTATACGTTATACGTAATACGTTATACGTTATACTTTATACGTTATACGTTATACGTTATACGTTATACGTTATACGTTATACGTTATACGTTATACGTTATACGTTATACGTTATACGTTATGCGTTATACGTTATACGTTATACGTTATACGTTATACGTTATACGTTATACGTTATACGTTATTCGTTATACGTTATACGTTATACGTTATACGTTATACGGTATACGTTATAGGTCATACCTCGTACGTGATACGTCATACATTATACGTTATACGTTATACGTTATACGTTATACGTTATACGTTATACGTTATACGTTATACGGTATACGTTATGCGTTATACGCTATACGTTATGCGTTATAGGATATACGTTATGCGTTATAGGATATACTATACGTTATACGTGATACGTTGTACGTTATACGTTGTACGTTATGCGTTATACGTTATACGTTATACGTTATACGTTATACGTAATACGTTATACGTTATACGTTATACGTTATACGTTATACGTTATACGTTGTACGTTATGCGTTAAACGTTAGACGTTATACGTTATACGTTATACGTTATACGTTATACGTTGTACGTTATGCGTTAAACGTTAGACGTTATATGTTATACGTTTTACGGTATACGTTATACGTTTGACGTTATACGTTATTCGACGTTATTCGTTATACGTTATTCGTTATACGTTATACGTTATACGTTATACGTTATACGTTATACGTTATACGTTATACGTTATACGTTATACGTTATACGTTATACGTTATACGTTATACGTTATACGTTATACTTTATTCGTTGTACGTTATACGTTATACGTTATTCGTTATACGTTATACGTTATACGTTATACGTTATACGTTATACGTTATACGTTATACGTTATACGTTATACGTTATACGTTATACGTTATACGTTATACGTTATACGTTGTACGTTATGCGTTAAACGTTAGACGTTATACGTTATACGTTATACGTTATACGTTATACGTTATACGTTGTACGTTATGCGTTAAACGTTAGACGTTATATGTTATACGTTATACGTTATACGTTATACTTTATTCGTTGTACGTTATACGTTATACGTTATTCGTTATACGTTATACGTTATACGTTATACGTTATACGTTATACGTTATACGTTATACGTTATACGTTATACGTTATACGTTATACGTTATACGTTATTCGTTATACGTTATACGTTATACGTTATACGGTATACGTTATAGGTCATACCTCGTACGTGATACGTCATACATTATACGTTATACGTTATACGTTATACGTTATACGTTATACGTTATACGTTATACGGTATACGTTATGCGTTATACGCTATACGTTATGCGTTATAGGATATACGTTATACGTTATACGTTATACGTTATACGTTATACGTTATACGTTATACGTTATACGTTATACGTTATACGTTATACGTTATACGTTATACGTTATACGTTATACGTTATACGTTATACGTTATACGTTATACGTTATACGTTATACGTTATACGTTATACGTTATACGTTATACGTTATACGTTATACGTTATACGTTATACGTTATACGTTATACGTTATACGTTATACGTTATACGTTATACGTTATACGTAATACGTTATACGTTATACGTTATACGTTATACGTTATACGTTATACGTTATACGTTATACGTTATGCGTTATACGTTATACGTTATACGTTATACGTTATACGTTATACGTTATACGTTATACGTTATTCGTTACACGTTATACGTTATACGTTATACGGTATACGTTATAGGTCATACCTCGTACGTGATACGTCATACATTATACGTTATACGTTATACGTTATACGTTATACGTTATACGTTATACGTTATACGTTATACGTTATACGTTATACGTTATACGTTATACGTTATACGTTATACGTTATACGTTATACGTTATACGTTATACGTTATACGTTATACGTTATACGTTATACGTTATACGTTATACGTTATACGTTATACGTTATACGTTATACGTTATACGTTATTCGTTATACGTTATACGTTATACGTTATACGTTATACGTTATACGTTATACATGATACGTTATACGTTATACGTTATACGTTATACGTTATACGTTATACGTTATACGTTATACGTTATACGTTATACGTTACACCTTATATGTTATACATTATACGTTATGCGTTATACGTTATACGTTATACGTTATACGTTATACGTTATACGTTATACGTTATACGTTATTCGTTATACGTTATACGTTATACGTTATACGGTATACGTTATAGGTCATACCTCGTACGTGATACGTCATACATTATACGTTATACGTTATACGTTATACGTTATACGTTATACGTTATACGTTATACGTTATACGTTATACGTTATACGTTATACGTTATACGTTATACGTTATACGTTATACGTTATACGTTATACGTTATACGTTATACGTTATACGTTATACGTTATACGTTATACGTTATACGTTATACGTTATACGTTATACGTTATACGTTATACGTTATACTTTATTCGTTGTACGTTATACGTTATACGTTATTCGTTATACGTTATACGTTATACGTTATACGTTATACGTTATACGTTATACGTTATACGTTATACGTTATACGTTATACGTTATGCGTTATACGCTATACGTTATGCGTTATAGGTCATACCTCGTACGTGATACGTCATACATCATACGTTATACGTTATACGTTATACGTTATACGTTATACGTTATACGTTATACGTTATACGGTATACGTTATGCGTTATACGCTATACGTTATGCGTTATAGGATATACGTTATGCGTTATAGGATATACTATACGTTATACGTGATACGTTGTACGTTATACGTTATACGTTATACGTTATACGTTATACGTTATACGTTATACGTCATACGTTATACGCTACACGTTATACGTAATATGTAATACGTCATACGTTTTACGTTATTCGTTATACGTTATACGTTATACGTTATACGTTATACGTTATACGTTATACGTTATACGTTATACGGTATACGTTCTGCGTTATATGTTATACGTTATACGTTGTACGTTATACGTTATATGTAATATGTAATACGTTATACGTTATACGCTATACGTTATACGTTATACGTTATACGGTATACGTTATGCGTTATAAGCTATACGTTATGCGTTATAGAATATACGTTATGCGTTATAGGATATACGTTATACGTGATACGTTGTACGTTATACGTTATACGTTATACGTTATACGTTATACGTTATACGTTATACGTTATACGTTATACGTTATACGTTATACGTTATACGTTATACGTTATACGTTATACGTTATACGTTATACGTTATACGTTATACGTTATACGTTATACGTTGTACGTTATGGGTTAAACGTTAGACGTTATATGTTATACGTTATACGTTGTACGTTATACGTAATATGTAATATGTAATACGTTATACGTTATACGTTATACGTTGGACGTTACAGGTTAAACGTAATACGTTATACGTTATACGTTATACGTTATACGTTATACGTTATACGTTATACGTTAGACGTTATAGGTTATACGTAATACGTAATACGTTATAGGTTATACGTTATACGTTACACGTTATACGTTATACGTTATTCGTTATAAGTTATACGTTATACGTTATAGGTCATACCTTATACGTGATACGTCATACGTTATACGTTATACGTTATACGTGATACGTTATAGGTTATACGTTATACGTTATACGTTATACGTTGTACGTTATATGTTAAACGTTAGACGTTATATGTTATACGTTATACGTTGTACGTTATACGTTATATGTAATATGTAATACGTTATACGTTATACGCTATTGGTAATACGTTACACGTTATACGTTATACGATATGCGTTATACGTTATGCGTTATACGTTATACGTTATACGTTATACGTTATACGTTATACGTTATACGTTATACGTTATACGTTATACGTTATGCGTTATACGTTATACGTTATACGTTATACGTTATACGTTATACGTTATACGTTGTACGTTATACGTTATACGTTATACGCTATACGTTATACGTTGTACGTTATACGTTATACGTTATACGTTATAAGTTATACGTTATACGTTGTACGTTATACGTTATACGTTATACGTTATACGTTATACGTTATACGTTATACGTTATACGTTATACGTTATACTTTATACGTTATACGTTATACGCTATACGTTATACGTTACACGTTATACGTTATACGATATGCGTTATACGTTATGCGTTATACGTTATACGTTATACGATATACGTTATACGTTATACGTTATACGTTATTCGTTATACGTTATACGTTATACGTTATACGGTATACGTTATAGGTCATACTTCGTACGTGATGCGTCATACGTTATACGTTATACGTTATACGTTATACGTTATACGTTATACGTTATACGTTATACGTTATACGGTATACGTTATACGTTATACGCTATACGTTATGCGTTATAGAATATACGTTATGCGTTATAGGATATACGTTATACGTGATACGTTGTACGTGATGCGTTATACGTTATACGTTATACGTTATACGTTATACGTTATACGTTATACGTTATACGTTATACGTTATACGTTATACGTTATACGTTATACGTTATACGTTATACGTTATACGTTATACGTTATACGTTATACGTTATACGTTATACGTTATACGTTATACGTTATACGTTATACGTTATACGTTATACGTTATACGTTATACGTTATACGTTATACGTTATACGTTATACGTTATACGTTATACGTTATACGTTATACGGTATACGTTATACGTTATACGCTATACGTTATGCGTTATAGAATATACGTTATGCGTTATAGGATATACGTTATACGTGATACGTTGTACGTTATGCGTTATACGTTATACGTTATACGTTATACGTTATACGTTATACGTTATACGTTATACGTTATACGTTATACGTTATACGTTATACGTTATACGTTATACGTTATACGTTATACGTTATACGTTATACGTTATACGTTATACGTTATACGTTATACGTTATACGTTATACGTTATACGTTATACGTTATACGTTATACGTTATACGTTGTACGTTATGGGTTAAACGTTAGACGTTATATGTTATACGTTATACGTTGTACGTTATACGTAATATGTAATATGTAATACGTTATACGTTATACGTTATACGTTGGACGTTACAGGTTAAATGTAATACGTTATACGTTATACGTTATACGTTATACGTTATACGTTATACGTTATACGTTAGACGTTATAGGTTATACGTAATACGTAATACGTAATACGTTATAGGTTATACGTTATACGTTACACGTTATACGTTATACGTTATACGTTATAAGTTATACGTTATACGTTATAGGTCATACCTTATACGTGATACGTCATACGTTATACGTTATACGTTATACGTGATACGTTATAGGTTATACGTTATACGTTATACGTTATACGTTGTACGTTATATGTTAAACGTTAGACGTTATATGTTATACGTTATACGTTGTGCGTTGTACGCTATACGTTATGCGTTATAGGATATACGTAATGCGTTATAGGATATACGTTATACGTGATACGTTGTACGTTATACGTTATACGTTATACGTTACACGTTATACGTTATACGTTATTCGTTATACGTTATACGTTATACGTTATACGTTAAACGTTATACGTTATACGTTATACGTTATACGATATACGTTAAACGTTATACGTTGTACGTTATACGTTATACGTTATACGTTATACGTTATACGTTATACGTTATACGTTATACGTTATACGTTATACGTTATACGTTATACGTTATACGTTATACGTTATACGTTATACGTTATGCGTTATACGTTATACGTTATACGTTATACGTTATACGTTATACGTTACTCGTTATACGTTGTACGTTATACGTTATACGTTATACGCTATACGTTATACGTTGTACGTTATACGTTATACGTTATACGTTATAAGTTATACGTTATACGTTGTACGTTATACGTTATACGTTATACGTTATACGTTATACGTTATACGTTATACGTTATACGTTATACGTTATACGTTATACGTTATACGTTATACGTTATACGTTATACGTTATACGTTATACGTTATACGTTATACGCTATACGTTATACGTTACACGTTATACGTTATACGATATGCGTTATACGTTATGCGTTATACGTTATAGGTTATACGTTATACGTTATACGTTATACGTTATACGTTATACGTTATACGTTATACGTTATACGTTATACGTTATACGTTATACGTTATACGTTATTCGTTATACGTTATACGTTATACGTTATACGTTATACGTTATACGTTATACGTTATACTTTATACGTTATACGTTATACGTTATACGTTATACGTTATACGTTATACGTTATACGTTATACGTTATACGTTATGCGTTATACGCTATACGTTATGCGTTATAGGTCATACCTTATACGTGATACGTTATACGTTATACGGTATACGTTATGCGTTGTACGCTATACGTTATGCGTTATAGGATATACGTAATGCGTTATAGGATATACGTTATACGTGATACGTTGTACGTTATACGTTATACGTTATACGTTACACGTTATACGTTATTCGTTATACGTTATACGTTATACGTTATACGTTATACGTTAAACGTTATACGTTATACGTTATACGTTATACGATATACGTTAAACGTTATACGTTGTACGTTATACGTTATACGTTATACGTTATACGTTATACGTTATACGTTATACGTTATACGTTATACGTTATACGTTATACGTTATGCGTTATACGTTATACGTTATACGTTATACGTTATACGTTATACGTTATACGTTATACGTTATACGTTATACGCTATACGTTACACGTTTAACGTTATACGTTATACGTTATACGTTATACGTTATACGTTATACGTTATACTTTATACGTTATACGTTATACGTTATTCGTTATACGTTATACGTTACACGTTATACGTTATACGTTATACGTTATACGTTATAGGTTATACGTAATACGTAATACGTTATACGTCATACGTCATACGTTATACGTTACACGTTATACGTTATACGTTATACGTTATACGTTATACGTTATACGTTATACGTTATACGTGATACGTTATACGTTATACGTTATACGTTATACGTTATACGTTGTACGTTATACGTTAAACGTTAGACGTTATACGTTATACGTTATACGTTATACGTTATTCGTTATACGTTATACGTTATACGTTATACGTTATACGTTATACGTTATACGTTATACGTTATACGTTATACGTTAGACGTTATAGGTTATACGTAATACGTAATACGTTATACGTTATACGTTATACGATATACGTTATACGTTATACGTTATACGTTATACGTTGTACGTTATACGTTATAAGTAATATGTAATACGTTATACGTTATACGCTATACGTTATACGTTATAGGATATGCGTTATACGTTATGCGTTATACGTTATACGTT
Source organism: Ptiloglossa arizonensis (assembly GCF_051014685.1). Classification (NCBI taxonomy): domain Eukaryota; kingdom Metazoa; phylum Arthropoda; class Insecta; order Hymenoptera; family Colletidae; genus Ptiloglossa; species Ptiloglossa arizonensis. The sequence goes on along the minus strand of NW_027478420.1, from coordinate 654,335 downwards.
ATACGTTATACGTTATACGTTATACGTTATACGTTATACGTTATATGTTATACGTTATACGTTATACGTTATTCGTTATACGTTATACGTTATACGTTATACGTTATACGTTATACGTTATACGTTATACGTTATACGTTATACGTTATACGTTATACGTTAGACGTTATAGGTTATACGTAATACGTAATACGTTATACGTTATACGTTATACGTTACACGTTATACGTTATACGTTATACGTTATAAGTTATACGTTATACGTTATAGGTCATACCTTATACGTGATACGTCATACGTTATACGTTATACGTTATACGTGATACGTTATAGGTTATACGTTATACGTTATACGTTATACGTTGTACGTTATACGTTAAACGTTAGACGTTATATGTTATACGTTATACGTTGTAAGTTATACGTTATATGTAATATGTAATACTTTATACGTTATACGCTATTGGTTATACGTTACACGTTATACGTTATGCGATATGCGTTATACGTTATGCGTTATACGTTATACGTTATACGTTATACGTTATACGTTATACGTTATACGTTATACGTTATACGTTATACGTTATACGTTATACGTTATACGTTATGCGTTATACGTTATACGTTATACGTTATACGTTATACGTCGTACGTTATACGTTGTACGTTATACGTTATACGTTATACGCTATACGTTATACGTTGTACGTTATACGTTATACGTTATACGTTATACGTTGTACGTTATACGTTGTACGTTATACGTTATACGTTATACGTTATACGTTATACGTTATACGTTATACGTTATACGTTATACGTTATACGTTATACGTTATACGTTATACGTTATACGTTATACGTTATACGTTATACGTTATACGTTATACGCTATACGTTATACGTTACACGTTATACGTTATACGATATGCGTTATACGTTATGCGTTATACGTTATACGTTATACGTTATACGTTATACGTTATACGTTATACGTTATACGTTATACGTTATACGTTATACGTTATACGTTATACGTTATTCGTTATACGTTATACGTTATACGTTATACGTTATACGTTATACGTTATACGTTATACGTTATACGTTATACGTTATACGTTATACGTTATACGTTATACGTTATACGTTATACGTTATACGTTATACGTTATACGTTATGCGTTATACGGTATACGTTATGCGTTATAGGTCATACCTTATACGTGATACGTTATACGTTATACGGTATACGTTATGCGTTGTACGCTATACGTTATACGTTATACGTTATACGTTATACGTTATACTTTATACGTTATACGTTATACGTTATTCGTTATACGTTATACGTTATACGTTATACGTTATACGTTATACGTTACACGTTATACGTTATACGTTATACGTTATACGTTATACGTTATACGTTATACGTTATACGTTATACGTGATACGTTATACGTTATACGTTATACGTTATACGTTATACGTTATACGTTATACGTTGTACGTTATACGTTAAACGTTAGACGTTATATGTTATACGTTATACGTTGTACGTTATACGTTATATGTAATATGTAATACGTTATACGTTATACGCTATACGTTATACGTTACACGTTATACGTTATACGATATGCGTTATACGTTATGCGTTATACGTTATACGTTATACGTTATACGTTATACGTTATACGTTATACGTTATACGTTATACGTTATACGTTATACGTTATACGTTATTCGTTATACGTTATACGTTATACGTTATACGTTATACGTTATACGTTATACGTTATACGTTATACGTTATACGTTATACGTTATACGTTATACGTTAAACGTTATACGTTATACGTTATACGTTATACGATATACGTTAAACGTTATACGTTGTACGTTATACGTTATACGTTATACGTTATACGTTATACGTTATACGTTATACGTTATACGTTATACGTTATACGTTATACGTTATACGTTATACGTTATCGTTATACGTTATACGTTATACGTTATACGTTATACGTTATACGTTATACGTTATACGTTATACGTTATACGTTATACGTTATACGTTATACGTTATACGTTATACGTTATACGTTATACGTTATACGTTGTACGTTATACGTTAAACGTTAGTCGTTATATGTTATACGTTATACGTTGTACGTTATACGTTATATGTAATATGTAATACGTTATACGTTATACGCTATACGTTATACGTTACACGTTATACGTTATACGATATGCGTTATACGTTATGCGTTATACGTTATACGTTATACGTTATACGTTATACGTTATACGTTATACGTTATACGTTATACGTTATACGTTATACGTTATTCGTTATACGTTATACGTTATACGTTATACGTTATACGTTATACGTTATACGTTATACGTTATACGTTATACGTTATACGTTATACGTTATACGTTAAACGTTATACGTTATACGTTATACGTTATACGATATACGTTAAACGTTATACGTTGTACGTTATACGTTATACGTTATACGTTATACGTTATACGTTATACGTTATACGTTATACGTTATACGTTATACGTTATACGTTATACGTTATACGTTATACGTTATACGTTATACGTCATACGTTATACGTTATACGTTATACGTTATACGTTATGCGTTATACGTTATGCGTTATACGTTATACGTTATACGTTATACGTTATACGTTATACGTTATACTTTATACGTTATACGTTATACGTTATTCGTTATACGTTATACGTTATACGTTATACGTTATACGTTATACGTTATACGTTATACGTTATACGTTATACGTTATACGTTATACGTTACACGTTATACGTTATACGATATACGTTATACGTTATACGTTATGCGTTATAGGATATACGTTATACGTTATACGTTATACGTTATACGTTAGACGTTATACGTTATACGTTATACGTTATACGTTATACGTTATACGTTATACGTTATACGTAATACGTTATACGTTATACGTTATACGTTATACGTTATACGTTATACGTTATACGTTATACGTTATACGTTATACGTTATACGTTATACGTTATACGTTATACGTTATGCGTTATACGTTATGCGTTATACGTTATACGTTATACGTTATACGTTATACGTTATACGTTATACGTTATACGTTATACGTTATACGTTATACGTTATACTTTATACGTTATACGTTATACGTTATTCGTTATACGTTATACGTTATACATTAGACGTTATAGGTTATACATAATACATTATACGTAACACGTTATACGTTATACGATATACGTTATACGCTATACGTTAGACGTTATAGGTTATACGTTATACGTTATACGTTGTACGTTATACGTTATACGTTATACGTTATACGTTATACGTTATACGTTATACGTTATACGTTATACGTTATACGTTATACGTTATACGTTATACGGTATACGTTATACGTTATACGCTATACGTTATGCGTTATAGAATATACGTTATGCGTTATAGGATATACGTTATACGTGATACGTTATACGTTATACGTTATACGTTATACGATATACGTTATATGTAATACGTTATGCGTTATACGTTATACATTATACGTTATACGATATACGTTATACGTTATACATTAGACGTTATAGGTTATACATAATACATTATACGTTACACGTTATACGTTATACGTTATACGTTATACGTTATACGTCATACGTTATACGCTACACGTTATACGTAATATGTAATACGTCATACGTTTTACGTTATTCGTTATACGTTCTTCGTTACACGTTATACGTTATACGTTATGCGTTATACGTTATACGTTATACGTTATACGTTATACGTTATACGTTATACGTTATAAGTTATACGTTATACGTTATACGTTATACGTTATACGTTATACGTTATACGTTATACGTTATACGTTATACGTTATACGTTATACGTTATACGTTATACGTTATACGTTATACGTTATACGTTATACGTTATACGTTATACGTTATACGTTATACGTTGTACGTTATGCGTTATACGTTATACGTTATACGTTATACGTTATACGTAATACGTTATACGTTATACGTTATACGTTATACGTTATACGTTATACGTTATACGTTATACGTTATACGTTATACGTTATACGTTATACGTTATGCGTTATACGTTATGCGTTATACGTTATACGTTATACGTTATGCGTTATACGTTATACGTTATACGTTATACGTTATACGTTATACGTTATACGTTATACGTTATACGTTATACGTTATACGTTATGCGTTATACGTTATACGTTATACGTTATACGTTATACGTCGTACGTTATACGTTGTACGTTATACGTTATACGTTATACGCTATACGTTATACGTTATGCGTTATACGTTATACGTTATACGTTATACGTTATACGTTATACGTTATACGTTACACGTTATACGTTATACGTTATACGTTATACGTTATACGTTATGCGTTATACGGTATACGTTATGCGTTATAGGTCATACCTTATACGTGATACGTTATACGTTATACGGTATACGTTATGCGTTGTACGCTATACGTTATACGTTATACGTTATACGTTATACGTTATACTTTATACGTTATACGTTATACGTTATTCGTTATACGTTATACGTTATACGTTATACGTTATACGTTATACGTTACACGTTATACGTTATACGTTATACGTTATAAGTTATACGTTATACGTTATACGTTATACGTTATACGTGATACGTTATACGTTATACGTTATACGTTATACGTTATACGTTATACGTTATACGTTGTACGTTATACGTTAAACGTTAGACGTTATATGTTATACGTTATACGTTGTACGTTATACGTTATATGTAATATGTAATACGTTATACGTTATACGCTATACGTTATACGTTACACGTTATACGTTATACGATATGCGTTATACGTTATGCGTTATACGTTATACGTTATACGTTATACGTTATACGTTATACGTTATACGTTATACGTTATACGTTATACGTTATTCGTTATACGTTATACGTTATACGTTATACGTTACACGTTATACGTTATACGTTATACGTTATACGTTATACGTTATACGTTATACGTTATACGTTATACGTTAAACGTTATACGTTATACGTTATACGTTATACGATATACGTTAAACGTTATACGTTGTACGTTATACGTTATACGTTATACGTTATACGTTATACGTTATACGTTATACGTTATACGTTATACGTTATACGTTATACGTTATACGTTATACGTTATACGTTATACGTTATACGTCATACGTTATACGTTATACGTTATACGTTATACGTTATGCGTTATACGTTATGCGTTATACGTTATACGTTATACGTTATACGTTATACGTTATACGTTATACTTTATACGTTATACGTTATACGTTATTCGTTATACGTTATACGTTATACGTTATACGTTATACGTTATACGTTATACGTTATACGTTATACGTTATACGTTATACGTTATACGTTATACGTTACACGTTATACGTTATACGATATACGTTATACGTTATACGTTATGCGTTATAGGATATACGTTATACGTTATACGTTATACGTTATACGTTATACGTTATACGTTATACGTTATACGTTATACGTTATACGTTATACGTTATACGTTATACGTTATACGTTATACGTTATACGTTATACGTTATGCGTTATACGTTATACGTTATACGTTATACGTTATACGTTATACGTTATACGTTATACGTTATACGTTACACGTTATACGTTATACGTTATACGTTATTCGTTATGCGTTATACGCTATACGTTATGCGTTATAGATCATACCTTATACGTGATACGTCATACGTTATACGTTATACGTTATGCGTTATACGTTATACGTTATACGTTATACGTTATACGTTATACGTTATACGCTGTACGTTATACGTTATACGTTATACGCTATACGTTATACGTTGTACGTTATGCGTTATACGTTATGCGTTATACGTTATACGTTATACGTTATACGTTATACGTGATTCGTTATACGTTATACGTTATTCTTTATACGTTATACGTTATACGTTATACGATATACGTTATACGTTATACGGTATACGTTATACGTTATACGTTATACGTTATACGTTATACGTTATACGTTATACGTTATACGTTATACATTATACGTTATACGTTATACGTTATACGTTACACGTTATGCGTTATACGTTATACGTTATACGTTATACGTTATACGTTATACGTTATACGGTATACGTTATGCGTTGTACGCTATACGTTATGCGTTATACGATATACGTTATGCGTTATAGGATATACGTTATACGTGATACGTTGTACGTTATACGTTATACGTTATACGTTATACGTTATACGTTATACGTTATACGTTATACGTTATACGTTATACGTTATACGTTATACGTTATACGTTATACGTTATACGTTATACGTTATACGTTATACGTTATACGTTATACGTTATACGGTATACGTTATGCGTTGTACGCTATACGTTATGCGTTATAGGATATACGTTATACGTTGTACGTTATGCGTTATACGTTATGCGTTATACGTTATACGTTATACGTTATACGTTATACGTGATTCGTTATACGTTATACGTTATTCTTTATACGTTATACGTTATACGTTATACGATATACGTTATACGTTATACGGTATACGTTATACGTTATACGTTATACGTTATACGTTATACGTTATACGTTATACGTTATACGTTATACGTTATACGTTATACGGTATACGTTATGCGTTGTACGCTATACATTATACGTTATACGATATACGTTATACGTTATACATTAGACGTTATAGGTTATACATAATACATTATACGTTACACGTTATACGTTATACGTTATACGTTATACGTTATACGTTATACGTTATACGTTATACGTTATACGTTATACGTTATACGTTATACGACATGCGTTATACGTTATGCGTTATACGTTATACGTTATACGTTATACGTTATACGTTATACGATATACGTTATACGTTATACGTTATGCTTTATAGGATATACGTTATACGTTATACGTTATACGTTATACGTTATACGTTATACGTTATACGTTATACGTTATACGTTATACGTTATACGTTATACGTTATACGTTATACGTTATACGTTATACATTATACGTTATACGTTAAACGTTATACGTTATACGTTATACGTTATACGTTATACGTTATACGTTATACGTTATACGATATACGTTATATGTAATACGTTATGCGTTATACGTTATACATTATACGTTATACGATATACGTTATACGTTATACATTAGACGTTATAGGTTATACATAATACATTATACGTAACACGTTATACGTTATACGATATACGTTATACGCTATACGTTAGACGTTATAGGTTATACGTAATACGCTATACGTTATACGTTATACGATATACGTTATACGTTATACGGTATACGTTATAGGTCATATCTTATACGTGATACGTCATACGTTATACGTTATACGTTATACGTTATACGTTATACGTTATACGTTATACGTTATACGTTATACATTATACGTTATACGTTATACGTTATACGTTATACGTTATACGTTATACGTTATACGTTATACGTTATACGTTATACGATATACGTTATATGTAATACGTTATGCGTTATACGTTATACATTATACGTTATACGATATACGTTATACGTTATACATTAGACGTTATAGGTTATACATAATACATTATACGTTACACGTTATACGTTATACGTTATACGTTATACGTTATACGTTATACGTCATACGTTATACGCTACACGTTATACGTAATATGTAATACGTCATACGTTTTACGTTATTCGTTATACGTTCTTCGTTACACGTTATACGTTATACGTTATGCGTTATACGTTATACGTTATACGTTATACGTTATACGTTATACGTTATACGTTATAAGTTATACGTTATACGTTATACGTTATACGTTATACGTTATACGTTATACGTTATACGTTATACGTTATACGTTATACGTTATACGTTATACGTTATACGTTATACGTTATACGTTATACGTTATACGTTATACGTTATACGTTATACGTTATACGTTATACGTTATACGTTATACGTTGTACGTTATGCGTTATACGTTATACGTTATACGTTATACGTTATACGTAATACGTTATACGTTATACGTTATACGTTATACGTTATACGTTATACGTTATACGTTATACGTTATACGTTATACGTTATACGTTATACGTTATGCGTTATACGTTATGCGTTATACGTTATACGTTATACGTTATGCGTTATACGTTATACGTTATACGTTATACGTTATACGTTATACGTTATACGTTATACGTTATACGTTATACGTTATACGTTATGCGTTATACGTTATACGTTATACGTTATACGTTATACGTCGTACGTTATACGTTGTACGTTATACGTTATACGTTATACGCTATACGTTATACGTTATGCGTTATACGTTATACGTTATACGTTATACGTTATACGTTATACGTTATACGTTATACGTTATACGTTATACGTTATACGTTATGCGTTATACGTTATACGTTATACGTTATACGTTATACGTCGTACGTTATACGTTGTACGTTATACGTTATACGTTATACGCTATACGTTATACGTTGTACGTTATACGTTATACGTTATACGTTATACGTTGTACGTTATACGTTGTACGTTATACGTTATACGTTATACGTTATACGTTATACGTTATACGTTATACGTTATACGTTATACGTTATACGTTATACGTTATACGTTATACGTTATACGTTATACGTTATACGTTATACGTTATACGCTATACGTTATACGTTACACGTTATACGTTATACGATATGCGTTATACGTTATACGTTATACGTAATACGTAATACGTTATACGTTATACGTTATACGTTACACGTTATACGTTATACGTTATACGTTATAAGTTATACGTTATACGTTATAGGTCATACCTTATACGTGATACGTCATACGTTATACGTTATACGTTATACGTGATACGTTATAGGTTATACGTTATACGTTATACGTTATACGTTGTACGTTATACGTTAAACGTTAGACGTTATATGATATACGTTATACGTTGTAAGTTATACGTTATATGTAATATGTAATACTTTATTCGTTATACGCTATTGGTTATACGTTACACGTTATACGTTATACGATATGCGTTATACGTTATGCGTTATACGTTATACGTTATACGTTATACGTTATACGTTATACGTTATACGTCGTACGTTATACGTTATACGTTATACGTTATACGTTATACGCTATACGTTATACGTTGTACGTTATACGTTATACGTTATACGTTATACGTTGTACGTTATACGTTGTACGTTATACGTTATACGTTATACGTTATACGTTATACGTTATACGTTATACGTTATACGTTATACGTTATACGTTATACGTTATACGTTATACGTTATACGTTATACGTTATACGTTATACGTTATACGCTATACGTTATACGTTACACGTTATACGTTACACGATATGCGTTATACGTTATGCGTTATACGTTATACGTTATACGTTATACGTTATACGTTATACGTTATACGTTATACGTTATACGTTATACGTTATACGTTATACGTTATTCGTTATACGTTATACGTTATACGTTATACGTTATACGTTATACGTTATACGTTATACGTTATACGTTATACGTTATACGTTATACGTTATACGTTATACGTTATACGTTATACGTTATACGTTATACGTTATACGTTATACGTTATACGTTATACGTTATACGTTATGCGTTATACGGTATACGTTATGCGTTATAGGTCATACCTTATACGTGATACGTTATACGTTATACGGTATACGTTATGCGTTGTACGCTATACGTTATACGTTATACGTTATACGTTATACGTTATACTTTATACGTTATACGTTATACGTTATTCGTTATACGTTATACGTTATACGTTATACGTTATACGTTATACGTTATACGTTACACGTTATACGTTATACGTTATACGTTATACGTTATACGTTATACGTTATACGTTATACGTTATACGTGATACGTTATACGTTATACGTTATACGTTATACGTTATACGTTATACGTTATACGTTGTACGTTATACGTTAAACGTTAGACGTTATATGTTATACGTTATACGTTGTACGTTATACGTTATATGTAATATGTAATACGTTATACGTTATACGCTATACGTTATACGTTACACGTTATACGTTATACGATATGCGTTATACGTTATGCGTTATACGTTATACGTTATACGTTATACGTTATACGTTATACGTTATACGTTATACGTTATACGTTATACGTTATACGTTATTCATTATACGTTATACGTTATACGTTATACGTTATACGTTATACGTTATACGTTATACGTTATACGTTATACGTTATACGTTATACGTTATACGTTAAACGTTATACGTTATACGTTATACGTTATACGATATACGTTAAACGTTATACGTTGTACGTTATACGTTATACGTTATACGTTATACGTTATACGTTATACGTTATACGTTATACGTTATACGTTATACGTTATACGTTATACGTTATACGTTATTCGTTATACGTTATACGTTATACGTTATACGTTATACGTTATACGTTATAAGTTATACGTTATACGTTATACGTTATACGTTATACGTTATACGTTATACGTTATACGTTATACGTTATACGTTATACGTTGTACGTTATACGTTAAACGTTAGACGTTATATGTTATACGTTATACGTTGTACGTTATACGTTATATGTAATATGTAATACGTTATACGTTATACGCTATACGTTATACGTTACACGTTATACGTTATACGATATGCGTTATACGTTATGCGTTATACGTTATACGTTATACGTTATACGTTATACGTTATACGTTATACGTTATACGTTATACGTTATACGTTATACGTTAATCGTTATACGTTATACGTTATACGTTATACGTTATACGTTATACGTTATACGTTATACGTTATACGTTATACGTTATACGTTATACGTTATACGTTATACGTTATACGTTATACGTTATACGTTATACGTTATACGTTATACGTTATACGTTATACGTTATACGTTATACGTTATACGTTATTCGTTATACGTTATACGTTATACGTTATACGTTATACGTTATACGTTATAAGTTATACGTTATACGTTATACGTTATACGTTATACGTTATACGTTATACGTTATTCGTTATACGTTATACGTTATACGTTATACGTTATACGTTATACGTTATACGTTATACGTTATACGTTATACGTTATACGTTATACGTTATACGTTATACGTTAAACGTTAGACGTTATATGTTATACGTTATACGTTGTACGTTATACGTTATATGTAATATGTAATACGTTATACGTTATACGCTATACGTTATACGTTACACGTTATACGTTATACGATATGCGTTATACGTTATGCGTTATACGTTATACGTTATACGTTATACGTTATACGTTATACGTTATACGTTATACGTTATACGTTATACGTTATACGTTATTCATTATACGTTATACGTTATACGTTATACGTTATACGTTATACGTTATACGTTATACGTTATACGTTATACGTTATACGTTATACGTTATACGTTAAACGTTATACGTTATACGTTATACGTTATACGATATACGTTAAACGTTATACGTTGTACGTTATACGTTATACGTTATACGTTATACGTTATACGTTATACGTTATACGTTATACGTTATACGTTATACGTTATACGTTATACGTTATACGTTATTCGTTATACGTTATACGTTATACGTTATACGTTATACGTTATACGTTATAAGTTATACGTTATACGTTATACGTTATACGTTATACGTTATACGTTATACGTTATACGTTATACGTTATACGTTGTACGTTATACGTTAAACGTTAGACGTTATATGTTATACGTTATACGTTGTACGTTATACGTTATATGTAATATGTAATACGTTATACGTTATACGCTATACGTTATACGTTACACGTTATACGTTATACGATATGCGTTATACGTTATGCGTTATACGTTATACGTTATACGTTATACGTTATACGTTATACGTTATACGTTATACGTTATACGTTATACGTTATACGTTATTCGTTATACGTTATACGTTATACGTTATACGTTATACGTTATACGTTATACGTTATACGTTATACGTTATACGTTATACGTTATACGTTATACGTTATACGTTATACGTTATACGTTAAACGTTATACGTTATACGTTATACGTTATACGATATACGTTAAACGTTATACGTTGTACGTTATACGTTATACGTTATACGTTATACGTTATACGTTATACGTTATACGTTATACGTTATACGTTATACGTTATACGTTATACGTTATACGTTATACGTTATACGTTATACGTTATAGGTTATACGTCATACGTTATACGTTATACGTTATACGTTATACGTTATGCGTTATACGTTATGCGTTATACGTTATACGTTATACGTTATACGTTATACGTTATACGTTATACTTTATACGTTATACGTTATACGTTATTCGTTATACGTTATACGTTATACGTTATACGTTATACGTTATACGTTATACGTTATACGTTATACGTTATACGTTATACGTTATACGTTACACGTTATACGTTATACGATATACGTTATACGTTATACGTTATGCGTTATAGGATATACGTTATACGTTATACGTTATACGTTATACGTTATACGTTATGCGTTATACGTTATACGTTATACGTTATACGTTATACGTTATACGTTATACGTTATACGTTATACGTTATACGTTATACGTTATACGTTATACGTTATGCGTTATACGTTATACGTTATACGTTATACGTTATACGTTATACGTTATACGTTATACGTTATACGTTATACGTTACACGTTATACGTTATACGTTATACGTTATTCGTTATGCGTTATACGCTATACGTTATGCGTTATAGATCATACCTTATACGTGATACGTCATACGTTATACGTTATACGTTATGCGTTATACGTTATACGTTATACGTTATACGGTATACGTTATGCGTTGTACGCTATACGTTATGCGTTATAGGATATACGTTATGCGTTATAGGATATACGTTATACGTGATACGTTGTACGTTATACGTTATACGTTATACGTTATACGTTATACGTTATACGTTATACGTTATACGTTATACGTTATACGTTATACGTTATACGTTATACGTTATACGTTATACGTTATACGTTATACGGTATACGTTATACGTTATACGGTATACGTTATGCGTTGTACGCTATACGTTATGCGTTATAGGATATACGTTATACGTTGTACGTTATGCGTTATACGTTATGCGTTATACGTTATACGTTATACGTTATACGTTATACGTGATTCGTTATACGTTATACGTTATTCTTTATACGTTATACGTTATACGTTATACGATATACGTTATACGTTATACGGTATACGTTATACGTTATACGTTATACGTTATACGTTATACGTTATACGTTATACGTTATACGTTATACGTTATACGTTATACGGTATACGTTATGCGTTGTACGCTATACGTTATGCGTTATAGGATATACGTTATGCGTTATAGGATATACTTTATACGTGATACGTTGTACGTTATACGTTATACGTTATACGTTATACGTTATACGTTATACGTTATACGTTATACGTTATACGTTATACGATATACGTTAAACGTTATACGTTATACGTTATACGTTATACGATATACGTTATACGTTATACGTTGTACGTTATACGTTATACGTTATACGTTATACGTTATACGTTATACGTTATACGTTATACGTTATACGTTATACGTTATACGGTATACGTTATACGTTATACGTTATACGTTATACGTTATACGTTATACGTTATACGTTATACGTTATACATTATACGTTATACGTTATACGTTATACGTTATACGTTATGCGTTATACGTTATACGTTATACGTTATACGTTATACGTTATACGTTATACGGTATACGTTTTGCGTTGTAAGCTATACGTTATGCGTTATAGGATATACGTTATGCGTTATAGGATATACGTTATACGTGATACGTTGTACGTTATACGTTATACGTTATACGCTATACGTTATACGTTATACGTTATACGTTATTCGTTGTACGTTATGCGTTAAACGTTAGACGTTATACGTTGTACGTTATACGTTATACGTTATACGTTATACTTTATACGTTATACGTTATACGTTATTCGTTATACGTTATACGTTATACGTTATACGTTATACGTTATACGTTACACGTTATACGTTATACGTTATACGTTATACGTTAAACGTTAGACGTTATATGTTATACGTTATACGTTGTACGTTATACGTTATATGTAATATGTAATACGTTATACGTTATACGCTATACGTTATACGTTACACGTTATACGTTATACGATATGCGTTATACGTTATACGTTATACTTTATACGTTATACGTTATACGTTATTCGTTATACGTTATACGTTATACGTTATACGTTATACGTTATACGTTATACGTTATACGTTATACGTTATACGTTATACGTTATACGTTATACGTTATACGATATACGTTATACGTTATACGTTATGCGTTATAGGATATACGTTATACGTTATACGTTATACGTTATACGTTATACGTTATACGTTATACGTTATACGTTATACGTTATACGTTATACGTTATACGTTATACGTTATACGTTATACGTTATACGTTATACGTTATGCGTTATGCGTTATACGTTATACGTTATACGTTATACGTTATACGTTATACGTTATACGTTATACGTTATACGTTATACGTTATACGTTATACGTTATACGTTATACGTTATACGTTATACGTTATACGTTATACGTTATACGTTATTCGTTATGCGTTATACGCTATACGTTATGCGTTATAGATCATACCTTATACGTGATACGTCATACGTTATACCGTATACGTTATGCGTTGTACGCTATACGTTATACGTTATACGTTGTACGTTATACGTTATATGTAATATGTAATACGTTATACGTTATACGCTATACGTTGTACGTTACACGTTATACGTTATACGATATGCGTTATACGTTATGCGTTATACGTTATACGTTGTACGTTATACATTATACGTTATACGTTATACGTTATACGATATACGTTAAACGTTATACGTTATACGTTATACGTTATACGATATACGTTATACGTTATACGTTATACGTTGTACGTTATACGTTATACGTTATACGTTATACGTTATACGTTATACGTTATACGTTATACGTTGTACGTTATACGTTATACGTTATACGTTATACGTTATACGTTATACGTTATACGTTATACGTTATACGTTATACGTTATACGTTATACGTTATACCTTATACGTTATACGTTATACGTTATACGTTATACGTTATACGTTATACGTTACACGTTATACGTTACACGATATGCGTTATACGTTATGCGTTATACGTTATGCGTTATACGTTATACGTTATACGTTATACGTTATACGTTATTCGTTATGCGTTATACGCTATACGTTATGCGTTATAGATCATACCTTATACGTGATACGTCATACGTTATACGTTATACGTTATGCGTTATACGTTATACGTTATACGTTATACGTTATACGTTATACGTTATACGTTATACGTTATACGTTATACGTTATTCGTTATACGTTATACGTTATACGTTATACGTTATACGTTATACGTTATACGTTATACGTTATACGTTATACGTTATACGTTATACGTTATACGTTATACGTTATGCGTTATACGGTATACGTTATGCGTTATAGGTCATACCTTATACGTGTTACGTTATACGTTATACGGTATACGTTATGCGTTGTACGCTATACGTTATACGTTATACGTTATACGTTATACGTTATACTTTATACGTTATACGTTATACGTTATTCGTTATACGTTATACGTTATACGTTATACGTTATACGTTATACGTTACACGTTATACGTTATACGTTATACGTTATACGTTATACGTTATACGTTATACGTTATACGTGATACGTTATACGTTATACGTTATACGTTATACGTTATACGTTATACGTTGTACGTTATACGTTAAACGTTAGACGTTATATGTTATACGTTATACGTTGTACGTTATACGTTATATGTAATATGTAATACGTTATACGTTATACGCTATACGTTATACGTTACACGTTATACGTTATACGATATGCGTTATACGTTATGCGTTATACGTTATACGTTATACGTTATACGTTATACGTTATACGTTATACGTTATACGTTATACGTCATACGTTATACGTTATACGTTATACGTTATACGTTATGCGTTATACGTTATGCGTTATACGTTATACGTTATACGTTATACGTTATACGTTATACGTTATACTTTATACGTTATACGTTATACGTTATTCGTTATACGTTATACGTTATACGTTATACGTTATACGTTATACGTTATACGTTATACGTTATACGTTATACGTTATACGTTATACGTTATACGTTATACGTTATACGTTATACGATATACGTTATACGTTATACGTTATGCGTTAAAGGATATACGTTATACGTTATACGTTATACGTTATACGTTATACCTTATACGTTATACGTTATACGTTATACGTTATACGTTATACGTTATACGTTATACGTTATACGTTATACGATATACGTTATACGTTATGCGTTATACGTTATACGTTATACGTTATACGTTATACGTTTTACGTTATACGTTATACGATATACGTTAAACGTTATACGTTATACGTTATACGTTATACGATATACGTTATACGTTATACGTTATACGTTGTACGTTATACGTTATACGTTATACGTTATACGTTATACGTTATACGTTATACGTTGTACGTTATACGTTATACGTTATACGTTATACGTTATACGTTATACGTTATACGTTATACGTTATACGTTATACGTTATACGTTATACGTTATACCTTATACGTTATACGTTATACGTTATACGTTATACGTTATACGTTATACGTTACACGTTATACGTTACACGATATGCGTTATACGTTATGCGTTATACGTTATGCGTTATACGTTATACGTTATACGTTATACGTTATACGTTATTCGTTATGCGTTATACGCTATACGTTATGCGTTATAGATCATACCTTATACGTGATACGTCATACGTTATACGTTATACGTTATGCGTTATACGTTATACGTTATACGTTATACGTTATACGTTATACGTTATACGTTATACGTTATACGTTATACGTTATACGTTATACGTTATTCGTTATACGTTATACGTTATACGTTATACGTTATACGTTATACGTTATACGTTATACGTTATACGTCATACGTTATACGTTATACGTTATACGTTATACGTTATGCGTTATACGGTATACGTTATGCGTTATAGGTCATACCTTATACGTGTTACGTTATACGTTATACGGTATACGTTATGCGTTGTACGCTATACGTTATACGTTATACGTTATACGTTATACGTTATACTTTATACGTTATACGTTATACGTTATTCGTTATACGTTTTACGTTATACGTTATACGTTATACGTTATACGTTACACGTTATACGTTACACGTTATACGTTATACGTTATACGTTATACGTTATACGTTATACGTGATACGTTATACGTTATACGTTATACGTTATACGTTATACGTTATACGTTGTACGTTATACGTTAAACGTTAGACGTTATATGTTATACGTTATACGTTGTACGTTATACGTTATATGTAATATGTAATACGTTATACGTTATACGCTATACGTTATACGTTACACGTTATACGTTATACGATATGCGTTATACGTTATGCGTTATACGTTATACGTTATACGTTATACGTTATACGTTATACGTTATACGTTATACGTTATACGTCATACGTTATACGTTATACGTTATACGTTATACGTTATGCGTTATACGTTATGCGTTATACGTTATACGTTATACGTTATACGTTATACGTTATACGTTATACGTTATACTTTATACGTTATACGTTATACGTTATTCGTTATACGTTATACGTTATACGTTATACGTTATACGTTATACGTTATACGTTATACGTTATACGTTATACGTTATACGTTATACGTTATACGTTATACGTTATACGTTATACGATATACGTTATACGTTATACGTTATGCGTTAAAGGATATACGTTATACGTTATACGTTATACGTTATACGTTATACGTTATACGTTATACGTTATACGTTATACGTTATACGTTATACGTTATACGTTATACGTTATACGTTATACGTTATACGTTATGCGTTATACGTTATACGTTATACGTTATACGTTATACGTTATACGTTATACGTTATACGTTATACGTTATACGTTATACGTTATACGTTATACGTTATACGTTATACGTTATACGTTATACGTTATACGTTATACGTTATACGTTATACGTTATTCGTTATGCGTTATACGCTATACGTTATGCGTTATAGATCATACCTTATACGTGATACGTCATACGTTATACGTTATACGTTATGCGTTATACGTTATACGTTATACGTTATACGTTATACGTTATACGTTATACGTTA
Organism: Ptiloglossa arizonensis; assembly: GCF_051014685.1. NCBI lineage: Eukaryota > Metazoa > Arthropoda > Insecta > Hymenoptera > Colletidae > Ptiloglossa > Ptiloglossa arizonensis. The sequence goes on along the minus strand of NW_027478420.1, from coordinate 635,344 downwards.
TACGCTGTACGTTATACGTTATACGTTATACGCTATACGTTATACGTTGTACGTTATGCGTTATACGTTATGCGTTATACGTTATACGTTATACGTTATACGTTATACGTGATTCGTTATACGTTATACGTTATTCTTTATACGTTATACGTTATACGTTATACGATATACGTTAAACGTTATACGTTATACGTTATACGTTATACGATATACGTTATACGTTATACGTTGTACGTTATACGTTATACGTTATACTTTATACGTTATACGTTATACGTTATACGTTATACGTTATACGTTATACGTTATACGTTATACGTTATACGTTATACGTTATACGTTATACGTTATACGTTATACGTTATACGTTATACGTTATACGTTATGCGTTATACGTTATGCGTTATACGTTATACGTTATGCGTTATACGTTATGCGTTATACGTTATACGTTATACGTTATACGTTATACGTTATACGTTATACGTTATACGTTATACGGTATACGTTATGCGTTGTACGCTATACGTTATGCGTTATAGGATATACGTTATGCGTTATAGATCATACCTTATACGTGATACGTCATACGTTATACGTTATACGTTATGCGTTATACGTTATACGTGATACGTTATACGTTATACGTTATACGTTATACGTCATACGTTATACGTTATACGTTATACGTTATACGTTATGCGTTATACGGTATACGTTATGCGTTATAGGTCATACCTTATACGTGTTACGTTATACGTTATACGGTATACGTTATGCGTTGTACGCTATACGTTATACGTTATACGTTATACGTTATACGTTATACTTTATACGTTATACGTTATACGTTATTCGTTATACGTTTTACGTTATACGTTATACGTTATACGTTATACGTTACACGTTATACGTTACACGTTATACGTTATACGTTATACGTTATACGTTATACGTTATACGTGATACGTTATACGTTATACGTTATACGTTATACGTTATACGTTATACGTTGTACGTTATACGTTAAACGTTAGACGTTATATGTTATACGTTATACGTTGTACGTTATACGTTATATGTAATATGTAATACGTTATACGTTATACGCTATACGTTATACGTTACACGTTATACGTTATACGATATGCGTTATACGTTATGCGTTATACGTTATACGTTATACGTTATACGTTATACGTTATACGTTATACGTTATACGTTATACGTCATACGTTATACGTTATACGTTATACGTTATACGTTATGCGTTATACGTTATGCGTTATACGTTATACGTTATACGTTATACGTTATACGTTATACGTTATACTTTATACGTTATACGTTATACGTTATTCGTTATACGTTATACGTTATACGTTATACGTTATACGTTATACGTTATACGTTATACGTTATACGTTATACGTTATACGTTATACGTTATACGTTATACGTTATACGATATACGTTATACGTTATACGTTATGCGTTAAAGGATATACGTTATACGTTATACGTTATACGTTATACGTTATACGTTATACGTTATACGTTATACGTTATACGTTATACGTTATACGTTATACGTTATACGTTATACGTTATACGTTATACGTTATGCGTTATACGTTATACGTTATACGTTATACGTTATACGTTATACGTTATACGTTATACGTTATACGTTATACGTTATACGTTATACGTTATACGTTATACGTTATACGTTATACGTTATACGTTATACGTTATACGTTATTCGTTATGCGTTATACGCTATACGTTATGCGTTATAGATCATACCTTATACGTGATACGTCATACGTTATACGTTATACGTTATGCGTTATACGTTATACGTTATACGTTATACGTTATACGTTATACGTTATACGTTATACGCTGTACGTTATACGTTATACGTTATACGCTATACGTTATACGTTGTACGTTATGCGTTATACGTTATGCGTTATACGTTATACGTTATACGTTATACGTTATACGTGATTCGTTATACGTTATACGTTATTCTTTATACGTTATACGTTATACGTTATACGATATACGTTAAACGTTATACGTTATACGTTATACGTTATACGATATACGTTATACGTTATACGTTGTACGTTATACGTTATACGTTATACTTTATACGTTATACGTTATACGTTATACGTTATACGTTATACGTTATACGTTATACGTTATACGTTATACGTTATACGTTATACGTTATACGTTATACGTTATACGTTATACGTTATACGTTATGCGTTATACGTTATGCGTTATACGTTATACGTTATGCGTTATACGTTATGCGTTATACGTTATACGTTATACGTTATACGTTATACGTTATACGTTATACGTTATACGTTATACGGTATACGTTATGCGTTGTACGCTATACGTTATGCGTTATAGGATATACGTTATGCGTTATAGGATATACGTTATACGTGATACGTTGTACGTTATACGTTATACGTTATACGTTATACGTTATACGTTATACGTTATACGTTATACGTTATACGTTATACGTTATACGTTATACGATATACGTTAAACGTTATACGTTATACGTTATACGTTATACGATATACGTTATACGTTATACGTTGTACGTTATACGTTATACGTTATACGTTATACGTTATACGTTATACGTTATACGTTATACGTTATACGTTATACGTTATACGTTATACATTATACGTTATACGTTATACGTTATACGTTATGCGTTATGCGTTATACGTTATACGTTATACGTTATACGTTATACGTTATACGTTATACGGTATACGTTATGCGTTGTACGCTATACGTTATGCGTTATAGGATATACGTTATGCGTTATAGGATATACGTTATACGTGATACGTTGTACGTTATACGTTATACGTTATACGCTATACGTTATACGTTATACGTTATACGTTATTCGTTGTACGTTATGCGTTAAACGTTAGACGTTATACGTTGTACGTTATACGTTATACGTTATACGCTATACGTTATACGTTGTACGTTATGCGTTATACGTTATGCGTTATACGTTATACGTTATACGTTATACGTTATACGTTATACGTTATACGTTATACGTTATACGTTATACGTTATACGTTATACGTTATACGTTATACGATATACGTTATATGTAATACGTTATGCGTTATACGTTATACATTATACGTTATACGATATACGTTATACGTTATACATTAGACGTTATAGGTTATACATAATACATTATACGTAACACGTTATACGTTATACGATATACGTTATACGCTATACGTTAGACGTTATAGGTTATACGTAATACGCTATACGTTATACGTTATACGTTATACGTTATACGTTATACGGTATACGTTATAGGTCATATCTTATACGTGATACGTCATACGTTATACGTTATACGTTATACGTTATACGTTATACGTTATACGTTATACGTTATACGTTATACATTATACGTTATACGTTATACGTTATACGTTATACGTTATACGTTAAACGTTATACGTTATACGTTATACGTTATACGATATACGTTAAACGTTATACGTTGTACGTTATACGTTATACGTTATACGTTATACGTTATACGTTATACGTTATACGTTATATGTTATACGTTATACGTTATGCGTTATACGTTATACGTTATACGTTATACGTTATACGTTATGCGTTATACGTTATGCGTTATACGTTATACGTTATACGTTATACGTTATACGTTATACGTTATACGTTATACGTTATACGTTATACGTTATACGCTATACGTTATACGTTTAACGTTATACGTTATACGTTATACGTTATACGTTATACGTTATACGTTATACTTTATACGTTATACGTTATACGTTATTCGTTATACGTTATACGTTACACGTTATACGTTATACGTTATACGTTAGACGTTATAGGTTATACGTAATACGTAATACGTTATACGTCATACGTTATACGTTACACGTTATACGTTATACGTTATACGTTATACGTTATACGTTATACGTTATACGTTATACGTGATACGTTATACGTTATACGTTATACGTTATACGTTATACGTTGTACGTTATACGTTAAACGTTAGACGTTATATGTTATACGTTATACGTTGTACGTTATACGTTATATGTAATATGTAATACGTTATACGTTATACGCTATACGTTGTACGTTACACGTTATACGTTATACGATATGCGTTATACGTTATGCGTTATACGTTATACGTTATACGTTATACGTTATACGTTATACGTTATACGTTATACGTTATACGTTATACGTTATACGTTATACGTTATTCGTTATACGTTATACGTTATACGTTATACGTTATACGTTATACGTTATACGTTATACGTTATACGTTATACGTTATACGTTATACGTTATACGTTATACGGTATACGTTATGCGTTGTACGCTATACGTTATGCGTTATAGGATATACGTTATGCGTTATAGGATATACGTTATACGTGATACGTTGTACGTTATACGTTATACGTTATACGTTATACGTTATACGTTATACGTTATACGTTATACGTTATACGTTATACGTTATACGTTATACGTTATACGTTATACGTTATACGTTATACGTTATACGTTATACGTTATACGTTATACGGTATACGTTATGCGTTGTACGCTATACGTTATGCGTTATAGGATATACGTTATACGTTGTACGTTATGCGTTATACGTTATGCGTTATACGTTATACGTTATACGTTATACTTTATACGTGATTCGTTATACGTTATACGTTATTCTTTATACGTTATACGTTATACGTTATACGTTATACGATATACGTTATACGTTATACGGTATACGTTATACGTTATACGTTATACGTTATACGTTATACGTTATACGTTATACGTTATACGTTATACGTTATACGTTATACGTTATACGGTATACGTTATGCGTTGTACGCTATACGTTATGTGTTATAGGATATACGTTATACGTGATACGTTGTACGTTATACGTTATACGTTATACGTTATACGTTATACGTTATACGTTATACGTTATACGTTATACGTTATACGTTATACGTTATACGTTATACGTTATACGATATACGTTAAACGTTATACGTTATACGTTATACGTTATACGTTATACGTTATACGTTATACGTTATACGTTATTCGTTATGCGTTATACGCTATAGGTTATGCGTTATAGATCATACCTTATACGTGATACGTCATACGTTATACGTTATACGTTATGCGTTATACGTTATACGTTATACGTTATACGTTATACGTTATACGATATACGTTAAACGTTATACGTTATACGTTATACGTTATACGATATACGTTATACGTTATACGTTATACGTTGTACGTTATACGTTATACGTTATACGTTATACGTTATACGTTATACGTTATACGTTGTACGTTATACGTTATACGTTATACGTTATACGTTATACGTTATACGTTATACGTTATACGTTATACGTTATACGTTATACGTTATACGTTATACCTTATACGTTATACGTTATACGTTATACGTTATACGTTATACGTTATACGTTACACGTTATACGTTACACGATATGCGTTATACGTTATGCGTTATACGTTATGCGTTATACGTTATACGTTATACGTTATACGTTATACGTTATTCGTTATGCGTTATACGCTATACGTTATGCGTTATAGATCATACCTTATACGTGATACGTCATACGTTATACGTTATACGTTATGCGTTATACGTTATACGTTATACGTTATACGTTATACGTTATACGTTATACGTTATACGTTATACGTTATACGTTATACGTTATTCGTTATACGTTATACGTTATACGTTATACGTTATACGTTATACGTTATACGTTATACGTTATACGTCATACGTTATACGTTATACGTTATACGTTATACGTTATGCGTTATACGGTATACGTTATGCGTTATAGGTCATACCTTATACGTGTTACGTTATACGTTATACGGTATACGTTATGCGTTGTACGCTATACGTTATACGTTATACGTTATACGTTATACGTTATACTTTATACGTTATACGTTATACGTTATTCGTTATACGTTTTACGTTATACGTTATACGTTATACGTTATACGTTGTACGTTATACGTTATACGTTATACGTTATACGTTATACGTTATACGTTATACGTTATACGTTATACGTTATACGTTATACGTTATACATTATACGTTATACGTTATACGTTATACGTTATACGTTATGCGTTATACGTTATACGTTATACGTTATACGTTATACGTTATACGTTATACGGTATACGTTATGCGTTGTACGCTATACGTTATGCGTTATAGGATATACGTTATGCGTTATAGGATATACGTTATACGTGATACGTTGTACGTTATACGTTATACGTTATACGCTATACGTTATACGTTATACGTTATACGTTATTCGTTGTACGTTATGCGTTAAACGTTAGACGTTATACGTTGTACGTTATACGTTATACGTTATACGCTATACGTTATACGTTGTACGTTATGCGTTATACGTTATGCGTTATACGTTATACGTTATACGTTATACGTTATACGTTATACGTTATACGTTATACGTTATACGTTATACGTTATACGTTATACGTTATACGTTATACGATATACGTTATATGTAATACGTTATGCGTTATACGTTATACATTATACGTTATACGATATACGTTATACGTTATACATTAGACGTTATAGGTTATACATAATACATTATACGTAACACGTTATACGTTATACGATATACGTTATACGCTATACGTTAGACGTTATAGGTTATACGTAATACGCTATACGTTATACGTTATACGTTATACGTTATACGTTATACGGTATACGTTATAGGTCATATCTTATACGTGATACGTCATACGTTATACGTTATACGTTATACGTTATACGTTATACGTTATACGTTATACGTTATACGTTATACATTATACGTTATACGTTATACGTTATACGTTATACGTTATACGTTAAACGTTATACGTTATACGTTATACGTTATACGATATACGTTAAACGTTATACGTTGTACGTTATACGTTATACGTTATACGTTATACGTTATACGTTATACGTTATACGTTATATGTTATACGTTATACGTTATGCGTTATACGTTATACGTTATACGTTATACGTTATACGTTATGCGTTATACGTTATGCGTTATACGTTATACGTTATACGTTATACGTTATACGTTATACGTTATACGTTATACGTTATACGTTATACGTTATACGCTATACGTTATACGTTTAACGTTATACGTTATACGTTATACGTTATACGTTATACGTTATACGTTATACTTTATACGTTATACGTTATACGTTATTCGTTATACGTTATACGTTACACGTTATACGTTATACGTTATACGTTAGACGTTATAGGTTATACGTAATACGTAATACGTTATACGTCATACGTTATACGTTACACGTTATACGTTATACGTTATACGTTATACGTTATACGTTATACGTTATACGTTATACGTGATACGTTATACGTTATACGTTATACGTTATACGTTATACGTTGTACGTTATACGTTAAACGTTAGACGTTATATGTTATACGTTATACGTTGTACGTTATACGTTATATGTAATATGTAATACGTTATACGTTATACGCTATACGTTGTACGTTACACGTTATACGTTATACGATATGCGTTATACGTTATGCGTTATACGTTATACGTTATACGTTGTACGTTATACGTTATACGTTATACGTTATACGTTATACGTTATACGTTATACGTTATACGTTATTCGTTATACGTTATACGTTATACGTTATACGTTATACGTTATACGTTATACGTTATACGTTATACGTTATACGTTATACGTTATACGTTATACGTTATACGGTATACGTTATGCGTTGTACGCTATACGTTATGCGTTATAGGATATACGTTATGCGTTATAGGATATACGTTATACGTGATACGTTGTACGTTATACGTTATACGTTATACGTTATACGTTATACGTTATACGTTATACGTTATACGTTATACGTTATACGTTATACGTTATACGTTATACGTTATACGTTATACGTTATACGTTATACGTTATACGTTATACGTTATACGGTATACGTTATGCGTTGTACGCTATACGTTATGCGTTATAGGATATACGTTATACGTTGTACGTTATGCGTTATACGTTATGCGTTATACGTTATACGTTATACGTTATACTTTATACGTGATTCGTTATACGTTATACGTTATTCTTTATACGTTATACGTTATACGTTATACGTTATACGATATACGTTATACGTTATACGGTATACGTTATACGTTATACGTTATACGTTATACGTTATACGTTATACGTTATACGTTATACGTTATACGTTATACGTTATACGGTATACGTTATGCGTTGTACGCTATACGTTATGCGTTATAGGATATACGTTATGTGTTATAGGATATACGTTATACGTGATACGTTGTACGTTATACGTTATACGTTATACGTTATACGTTATACGTTATACGTTATACGTTATACGTTATACGTTATACGTTATACGTTATACGTTATACGTTATACGATATACGTTAAACGTTATACGTTATACGTTATACGTTATACGTTATACGTTATACGGTATACGTTATAGGTCATATCTTATACGTGATACGTCATACGTTATACGTTATACGTTATACGTTATACGTTATACGTTATACGTTATACGTTATACGTTATACATTATACGTTATACGTTATACGTTATACGTTATACGTTATACGTTAAACGTTATACGTTATACGTTATACGTTATACGATATACGTTAAACGTTATACGTTGTACGTTATACGTTATACGTTATACGTTATACGTTATACGTTATACGTTATACGTTATATGTTATACGTTATACGTTATGCGTTATACGTTATACGTTATACGTTATACGTTATACGTTATGCGTTATACGTTATGCGTTATACGTTATACGTTATACGTTATACGTTATACGTTATACGTTATACGTTATACGTTATGCGTTATACGGTATACGTTATGCGTTATAGGTCATACCTTATACGTGTTACGTTATACGTTATACGGTATACGTTATGCGTTGTACGCTATACGTTATACGTTATACGTTATACGTTATACGTTATACTTTATACGTTATACGTTATACGTTATTCGTTATACGTTATACGTTATACGTTATACGTTATACGTTATACGTTACACGTTATACGTTATACGTTATACGTTATACGTTATACGTTATACGTTATACGTTATACGTGATACGTTATACGTTATACGTTATACGTTATACGTTATACGTTATACGTTGTACGTTATACGTTAAACGTTAGACGTTATATGTTATACGTTATACGTTGTACGTTATACGTTATATGTAATATGTAATACGTTATACGTTATACGCTATACGTTATACGTTACACGTTATACGTTATACGATATGCGTTATACGTTATGCGTTATACGTTATACGTTATACGTTATACGTTATACGTTATACGTTATACGTTATACGTTATACGTCATACGTTATACGTTATACGTTATACGTTATACGTTATGCGTTATACGTTATGCGTTATACGTTATACGTTATACGTTATACGTTATACGTTATACGTTATACTTTATACGTTATACGTTATACGTTATTCGTTATACGTTATACGTTATACGTTATACGTTATACGTTATACGTTATACGTTATACGTTATACGTTATACGTTATACGTTATACGTTATACGTTATACGTTATACGTTATACGTTATACGATATACGTTATACGTTATACGTTATGCGTTAAAGGATATACGTTATACGTTATACGTTATACGTTATACGTTATACGTTATACGTTATACGTTATACGTTATACGTTATACGTTATACGTTATACGTTATACGTTATACGTTATACGATATGCGTTATACGTTATGCGTTATACGTTATACGTTATACGTTATACGTTATACGTTATACGTTATACGTTATACGATATACGTTATACGTTATACGTTGTACGTTATACGTTATACGTTATACGTTATACGTTATACGTTACACGTTATACGTTATACGTTATACGTTATACGTTATACGTTATACGTTATACCTTATACGTTATACGTTATACGTTATACGTTATACGTTATACGTTATACGTTACACGTTATACGTTACACGATATGCGTTATACGTTATGCGTTATACGTTATGCGTTATACGTTATACGTTATACGTTATACGTTATACGTTATTCGTTATGCGTTATACGCTATACGTTATGCGTTATAGATCATACCTTATACGTGATACGTCATACGTTATACGTTATACGTTATGCGTTATACGTTATACGTTATACGTTATACGTTATACGTTATACGTTATACGTTATACGTTATACGTTATACGTTATACGTTATTCGTTATACGTTATACGTTATACGTTATACGTTATACGTTATACGTTATACGTTATACGTTATACGTCATACGTTATACGTTATACGTTATACGTTATACGTTATGCGTTATACGGTATACGTTATGCGTTATAGGTCATACCTTATACGTGTTACGTTATACGTTATACGGTATACGTTATGCGTTGTACGCTATACGTTATACGTTATACGTTATACGTTATACGTTATACTTTATACGTTATACGTTATACGTTATTCGTTATACGTTTTACGTTATACGTTATACGTTATACGTTATACGTTACACGTTATACGTTACACGTTATACGTTATACGTTATACGTTATACGTTATACGTTATACGTGATACGTTATACGTTATACGTTATACGTTATACGTTATACGTTATACGTTGTACGTTATACGTTAAACGTTAGACGTTATATGTTATACGTTATACGTTGTACGTTATACGTTATATGTAATATGTAATACGTTATACGTTATACGCTATACGTTATACGTTACACGTTATACGTTATACGATATGCGTTATACGTTATGCGTTATACGTTATACGTTATACGTTATACGTTATACGTTATACGTTATACGTTATACGTTATACGTCATACGTTATACGTTATACGTTATACGTTATACGTTATGCGTTATACGTTATGCGTTATACGTTATACGTTATACGTTATACGTTATACGTTATACGTTATACTTTATACGTTATACGTTATACGTTATTCGTTATACGTTATACGTTATACGTTATACGTTATACGTTATACGTTATACGTTATACGTTATACGTTATACGTTATACGTTATACGTTATACGTTATACGTTATACGATATACGTTATACGTTATACGTTATGCGTTAAAGGATATACGTTATACGTTATACGTTATACGTTATACGTTATACGTTATACGTTATACGTTATACGTTATACGTTATACGTTATACGTTATACGTTATACGTTATACGTTATACGTTATACGTTATGCGTTATACGTTATACGTTATACGTTATACGTTATACGTTATACGTTATACGTTATACGTTATACGTTATACGTTATACGTTATACGTTATACGTTATACGTTATACGTTATACGTTATACGTTATACGTTATACGTTATACGTTATACGTTATTCGTTATGCGTTATACGCTATACGTTATGCGTTATAGATCATACCTTATACGTGATACGTCATACGTTATACGTTATACGTTATGCGTTATACGTTATACGTTATACGTTATACGTTATACGTTATACGTTATACGTTATACGCTGTACGTTATACGTTATACGTTATACGCTATACGTTATACGTTGTACGTTATGCGTTATACGTTATGCGTTATACGTTATACGTTATACGTTATACGTTATACGTGATTCGTTATACGTTATACGTTATTCTTTATACGTTATACGTTATACGTTATACGATATACGTTAAACGTTATACGTTATACGTTATACGTTATACGATATACGTTATACGTTATACGTTGTACGTTATACGTTATACGTTATACTTTATACGTTATACGTTATACGTTATACGTTATACGTTATACGTTATACGTTATACGTTATACGTTATACGTTATACGTTATACGTTATACGTTATACGTTATACGTTATACGTTATACGTTATGCGTTATACGTTATGCGTTATACGTTATACGTTATGCGTTATACGTTATGCGTTATACGTTATACGTTATACGTTATACGTTATACGTTATACGTTATACGTTATACGTTATACGGTATACGTTATGCGTTGTACGCTATACGTTATGCGTTATAGGATATACGTTATGCGTTATAGGATATACGTTATACGTGATACGTTGTACGTTATACGTTATACGTTATACGTTATACGTTATACGTTATACGTTATACGTTATACGTTATACGTTATACGTTATACGTTATACGATATACGTTAAACGTTATACGTTATACGTTATACGTTATACGATATACGTTATACGTTATACGTTGTACGTTATACGTTATACGTTATACGTTATACGTTATACGTTATACGTTATACGTTATACGTTATACGTTATACGTTATACGTTATACATTATACGTTATACGTTATACGTTATACGTTATACGTTATGCGTTATACGTTATACGTTATACGTTATACGTTATACGTTATACGTTATACGGTATACGTTATGCGTTGTACGCTATACGTTATGCGTTATAGGATATACGTTATGCGTTATAGGATATACGTTATACGTGATACGTTGTACGTTATACGTTATACGTTATACGCTATACGTTATACGTTATACGTTATACGTTATTCGTTGTACGTTATGCGTTAAACGTTAGACGTTATACGTTGTACGTTATACGTTATACGTTATACGCTATACGTTATACGTTGTACGTTATGCGTTATACGTTATGCGTTATACGTTATACGTTATACGTTATACGTTATACGTTATACGTTATACGTTATACGTTATACGTTATACGTTATACGTTATACGTTATACGTTATACGATATACGTTATATGTAATACGTTATGCGTTATACGTTATACATTATACGTTATACGATATACGTTATACGTTATACATTAGACGTTATAGGTTATACATAATACATTATACGTAACACGTTATACGTTATACGATATACGTTATACGCTATACGTTAGACGTTATAGGTTATACGTAATACGCTATACGTTATACGTTATACGTTATACGTTATACGTTATACGGTATACGTTATAGGTCATATCTTATACGTGATACGTCATACGTTATACGTTATACGTTATACGTTATACGTTATACGTTATACGTTATACGTTATACGTTATACATTATACGTTATACGTTATACGTTATACGTTATACGTTATACGTTAAACGTTATACGTTATACGTTATACGTTATACGATATACGTTAAACGTTATACGTTGTACGTTATACGTTATACGTTATACGTTATACGTTATACGTTATACGTTATACGTTATATGTTATACGTTATACGTTATGCGTTATACGTTATACGTTATACGTTATACGTTATACGTTATGCGTTATACGTTATGCGTTATACGTTATACGTTATACGTTATACGTTATACGTTATACGTTATACGTTATACGTTATACGTTATACGTTATACGCTATACGTTATACGTTTAACGTTATACGTTATACGTTATACGTTATACGTTATACGTTATACGTTATACTTTATACGTTATACGTTATACGTTATTCGTTATACGTTATACGTTACACGTTATACGTTATACGTTATACGTTAGACGTTATAGGTTATACGTAATACGTAATACGTTATACGTCATACGTTATACGTTACACGTTATACGTTATACGTTATACGTTATACGTTATACGTTATACGTTATACGTTATACGTGATACGTTATACGTTATACGTTATACGTTATACGTTATACGTTGTACGTTATACGTTAAACGTTAGACGTTATATGTTATACGTTATACGTTGTACGTTATACGTTATATGTAATATGTAATACGTTATACGTTATACGCTATACGTTGTACGTTACACGTTATACGTTATACGATATGCGTTATACGTTATGCGTTATACGTTATACGTTATACGTTATACGTTATACGTTATACGTTATACGTTATACGTTATACGTTATACGTTATACGTTATACGTTATTCGTTATACGTTATACGTTATACGTTATACGTTATACGTTATACGTTATACGTTATACGTTATACGTTATACGTTATACGTTATACGTTATACGTTATACGGTATACGTTATGCGTTGTACGCTATACGTTATGCGTTATAGGATATACGTTATGCGTTATAGGATATACGTTATACGTGATACGTTGTACGTTATACGTTATACGTTATACGTTATACGTTATACGTTATACGTTATACGTTATACGTTATACGTTATACGTTATACGTTATACGTTATACGTTATACGTTATACGTTATACGTTATACGTTATACGTTATACGTTATACGGTATACGTTATGCGTTGTACGCTATACGTTATGCGTTATAGGATATACGTTATACGTTGTACGTTATGCGTTATACGTTATGCGTTATACGTTATACGTTATACGTTATACTTTATACGTGATTCGTTATACGTTATACGTTATTCTTTATACGTTATACGTTATACGTTATACGTTATACGATATACGTTATACGTTATACGGTATACGTTATACGTTATACGTTATACGTTATACGTTATACGTTATACGTTATACGTTATACGTTATACGTTATACGTTATACGGTATACGTTATGCGTTGTACGCTATACGTTATGCGTTATAGGATATACGTTATGTGTTATAGGATATACGTTATACGTGATACGTTGTACGTTATACGTTATACGTTATACGTTATACGTTATACGTTATACGTTATACGTTATACGTTATACGTTATACGTTATACGTTATACGTTATACGTTATACGATATACGTTAAACGTTATACGTTATACGTTATACGTTATACGTTATACGTTATACGTTATACGTTATACGTTATTCGTTATGCGTTATACGCTATACGTTATGCGTTATAGATCATACCTTATACGTGATACGTCATACGTTATACGTTATACGTTATGCGTTATACGTTATACGTTATACGTTATACGTTATACGTTATACGATATACGTTAAACGTTATACGTTATACGTTATACGTTATACGATATACGTTATACGTTATACGTTATACGTTGTACGTTATACGTTATACGTTATACGTTATACGTTATACGTTATACGTTATACGTTGTACGTTATACGTTATACGTTATACGTTATACGTTATACGTTATACGTTATACGTTATACGTTATACGTTATACGTTATACGTTATACGTTATACCTTATACGTTATACGTTATACGTTATACGTTATACGTTATACGTTATACGTTACACGTTATACGTTACACGATATGCGTTATACGTTATGCGTTATACGTTATGCGTTATACGTTATACGTTATACGTTATACGTTATACGTTATTCGTTATGCGTTATACGCTATACGTTATGCGTTATAGATCATACCTTATACGTGATACGTCATACGTTATACGTTATACGTTATGCGTTATACGTTATACGTTATACGTTATACGTTATACGTTATACGTTATACGTTATACGTTATACGTTATACGTTATACGTTATTCGTTATACGTTATACGTTATACGTTATACGTTATACGTTATACGTTATACGTTATACGTTATACGTCATACGTTATACGTTATACGTTATACGTTATACGTTATGCGTTATACGGTATACGTTATGCGTTATAGGTCATACCTTATACGTGTTACGTTATACGTTATACGGTATACGTTATGCGTTGTACGCTATACGTTATACGTTATACGTTATACGTTATACGTTATACTTTATACGTTATACGTTATACGTTATTCGTTATACGTTTTACGTTATACGTTATACGTTATACGTTATACGTTACACGTTATACGTTACACGTTATACGTTATACGTTATACGTTATACGTTATACGTTATACGTGATACGTTATACGTTATACGTTATACGTTATACGTTATACGTTATACGTTGTACGTTATACGTTAAACGTTAGACGTTATATGTTATACGTTATACGTTGTACGTTATACGTTATATGTAATATGTAATACGTTATACGTTATACGCTATACGTTATACGTTACACGTTATACGTTATACGATATGCGTTATACGTTATGCGTTATACGTTCTACGTTATACGTTATACGTTATACGTTATACGTTATACGTTATACGTTATACGTCATACGTTATACGTTATACGTTATACGTTATACGTTATGCGTTATACGTTATGCGTTATACGTTATACGTTATACGTTATACGTTATACGTTATACGTTATACTTTATACGTTATACGTTATACGTTATTCGTTATACGTTATACGTTATACGTTATACGTTATACGTTATACGTTATACGTTATACGTTATACGTTATACGTTATACGTTATACGTTATACGTTATACGTTATACGATATACGTTATACGTTATACGTTATGCGTTAAAGGATATACGTTATACGTTATACGTTATACGTTATACGTTATACGTTATACGTTATACGTTATACGTTATACGTTATACGTTATACGTTATACGTTATACGTTATACGTTATGCGTTATACGTTATACGTTATACGTTATACGTTATACGTTATACGTTATACGTTATACGTTATACGTTATACGTTATACGTTATACGTTATACGTTATACGTTATACGTTATACGTTATACGTTATACGTTATACGTTATACGTTATACGTTATTCGTTATGCGTTATACGCTATACGTTATGCGTTATAGATCATACCTTATACGTGATACGTCATACGTTATACGTTATACGTTATGCGTTATACGTTATACGTTATACGTTATACGTTATACGTTATACGTTATACGTTATACGCTGTACGTTATACGTTATACGTTATACGCTATACGTTATACGTTGTACGTTATGCGTTATACGTTATGCGTTATACGTTATACGTTATACGTTATACGTTATACGTGATTCGTTATACGTTATACGTTATTCTTTATACGTTATACGTTATACGTTATACGATATACGTTAAACGTTATACGTTATACGTTATACGTTATACGATATACGTTATACGTTATACGTTGTACGTTATACGTTATACGTTATACTTTATACGTTATACGTTATACGTTATACGTTATACGTTATACGTTATACGTTATACGTTATACGTTATACGTTATACGTTATACGTTATACGTTATACGTTATACGTTATACGTTATACGTTATGCGTTATACGTTATGCGTTATACGTTATACGTTATGCGTTATACGTTATGCGTTATACGTTATACGTTATACGTTATACGTTATACGTTATACGTTATACGTTATACGTTATACGGTATACGTTATGCGTTGTACGCTATACGTTATGCGTTATAGGATATACGTTATGCGTTATAGGATATACGTTATACGTGATACGTTGTACGTTATACGTTATACGTTATACGTTATACGTTATACGTTATACGTTATACGTTATACGTTATACGTTATACGTTATACGTTATACGATATACGTTAAACGTTATACGTTATACGTTATACGTTATACGATATACGTTATACGTTATACGTTGTACGTTATACGTTATACGTTATACGTTATACGTTATACGTTATACGTTATACGTTATACGTTATACGTTATACGTTATACGTTATACATTATACGTTATACGTTATACGTTATACGTTATACGTTATGCGTTATACGTTATACGTTATACGTTATACGTTATACGTTATACGTTATACGGTATACGTTATGCGTTGTACGCTATACGTTATGCGTTATAGGATATACGTTATGCGTTATAGGATATACGTTATACGTGATACGTTGTACGTTATACGTTATACGTTATACGCTATACGTTATACGTTATACGTTATACGTTATTCGTTGTACGTTATGCGTTAAACGTTAGACGTTATACGTTGTACGTTATACGTTATACGTTATACGCTATACGTTATACGTTGTACGTTATGCGTTATACGTTATGCGTTATACGTTATACGTTATACGTTATACGTTATACGTTATACGTTATACGTTATACGTTATACGTTATACGTTATACGTTATACGTTATACGTTATACGATATACGTTATATGTAATACGTTATGCGTTATACGTTATACATTATACGTTATACGATATACGTTATACGTTATACATTAGACGTTATAGGTTATACATAATACATTATACGTAACACGTTATACGTTATACGATATACGTTATACGCTATATGTTAGACGTTATAGGTTATACGTAATACGCTATACGTTATACGTTATACGTTATACGTTATACGTTATACGGTATACGTTATAGGTCATATCTTATACGTGATACGTCATACGTTATACGTTATACGTTATACGTTATACGTTATACGTTATACGTTATACGTTATACGTTATACATTATACGTTATACGTTATACGTTATACGTTATACGTTATACGTTAAACGTTATACGTTATACGTTATACGTTATACGATATACGTTAAACGTTATACGTTGTACGTTATACGTTATACGTTATACGTTATACGTTATACGTTATACGTTATACGTTATATGTTATACGTTATACGTTATGCGTTATACGTTATACGTTATACGTTATACGTTATACGTTATGCGTTATACGTTATGCGTTATACGTTATACGTTATACGTTATACGTTATACGTTATACGTTATACGTTATACGTTATACGTTATACGTTATACGCTATACGTTATACGTTTAACGTTATACGTTATACGTTATACGTTATACGTTATACGTTATACGTTATACTTTATACGTTATACGTTATACGTTATTCGTTATACGTTATACGTTACACGTTATACGTTATACGTTATACGTTAGACGTTATAGGTTATACGTAATACGTAATACGTTATACGTCATACGTTATACGTTACACGTTATACGTTATACGTTATACGTTATACGTTATACGTTATACGTTATACGTTATACGTGATACGTTATACGTTATACGTTATACGTTATACGTTATACGTTGTACGTTATACGTTAAACGTTAGACGTTATATGTTATACGTTATACGTTGTACGTTATACGTTATATGTAATATGTAATACGTTATACGTTATACGCTATACGTTGTACGTTACACGTTATACGTTATACGATATGCGTTATACGTTATGCGTTATACGTTATACGTTATACGTTATACGTTATACGTTATACGTTATACGTTATACGTTATACGTTATACGTTATACGTTATACGTTATTCGTTATACGTTATACGTTATACGTTATACGTTATACGTTATACGTTATACGTTATACGTTATACGTTATACGTTATACGTTATACGTTATACGTTATACGGTATACGTTATGCGTTGTACGCTATACGTTATGCGTTATAGGATATACGTTATGCGTTATAGGATATACGTTATACGTGATACGTTGTACGTTATACGTTATACGTTATACGTTATACGTTATACGTTATACGTTATACGTTATACGTTATACGTTATACGTTATACGTTATACGTTATACGTTATACGTTATACGTTATACGTTATACGTTATACGTTATACGTTATACGGTATACGTTATGCGTTGTACGCTATACGTTATGCGTTATAGGATATACGTTATACGTTGTACGTTATGCGTTATACGTTATGCGTTATACGTTATACGTTATACGTTATACTTTATACGTGATTCGTTATACGTTATACGTTATTCTTTATACGTTATACGTTATACGTTATACGTTATACGATATACGTTATACGTTATACGGTATACGTTATACGTTATACGTTATACGTTATACGTTATACGTTATACGTTATACGTTATACGTTATACGTTATACGTTATACGTTATACGGTATACGTTATGCGTTGTACGCTATACGTTATGCGTTATAGGATATACGTTATGTGTTATAGGATATACGTTATACGTGATACGTTGTACGTTATACGTTATACGTTATACGTTATACGTTATACGTTATACGTTATACGTTATACGTTATACGTTATACGTTATACGTTATACGTTATACGTTATACGTTATACGTTATACGTTATACGGTATACGTTATACGTTATACGTTATACGTTATACGTTATACGTTATACGGTATACGTTATACGTTATACGTTATACGTTATACGTTATACGTTATACGTTATACGCTATACGTTATACATTATACGTTATACATTATACGTTATACGTTATACGTTATGCGTTATACGTTATACGTTATACGTTATACGTTATACGTTATACGTTATACGGTATACGTTATGCGTTGTACGCTATACGTTATGCGTTATAGGATATACGTTATGCGTTATAGGATATACGTTATACGTGATACGTTGTACGTTATACGTTATACGTTATACGCTATACGTTATACGTTATACGTTATACGTTATTCGTTGTACGTTATGCTTTAAACGTTAGACGTTATACGTTGTACGTTATACGTTATACGTTATACGTTATACGCTATACGTTATACGTTGTACGTTATGCGTTATACGTTATGCGTTATACGTTATACGTTATACGTTATACGTTATACGTTATACGTTATACGTTATACGTTATACGTTATACGTTATACGTTATACGTTATACGTTATACGTTATACGTTATACGGTATACGTTATACGTTATACGCTATACGTTATGCGTTATAGAATATACGTTATGCGTTATAGGATATACGTTATACGTGATACGTTGTACGTTATACGTTATACATTATACGTTATACGTTATACGTTATACGTTATACGTTATACGTTATACGTTATACGTTATACGTTATACGTTATACGATATACGTTATATGTAATACGTTATGCGTTATACGTTATACATTATACGTTATACGATATACGTTATACGTTATACATTAGACGTTATAGGTTATACATAATACATTATACGTAACACGTTATACGTTATACGATATACGTTATACGCTATACGTTAGACGTTATAGGTTATACGTAATACGCTATACGTTATACGTTATACGTTATACGTTATACGTTAAACGTTATACGGTATACGTTATAGGTCATACCTTATACGTGATACGTCATACGTTATACGTTATACGTTATACGTTATACGTAATACGTTATACGTTATACGTTATACGTTATACATTATACGTTATACGTTATACGTTATACGTTATACGTTATACGTTATACGTTATACGTTATACGTTATACGTTATACGATATACGTTATATGTAATACGTTATGCGTTATACGTTATACATTATACGTTATACGATATACGTTATACGTTATACATTAGACGTTATAGGTTATACATAATACATTATACGTTACACGTTATACGTTATACGTTATACGTTATACGTTATACGTCATACGTTATACGCTACACGTTATACGTAATATGTAATACGTCATACGTTTTACGTTATTCGTTATACGTTCTTCGTTACACGTTATACGTTATACGTTATGCGTTATACGTTATACGTTATACGTTATACGTTATACGTTATACATTATACGTTATACGTTATACGTTATACGTTATACGTTATATGTTATACGTTATACGTTATACGTTATACGTTATACGTTATACGTTATACGTTATACGTTATACGTTATACGTTATACGTTATACGTTATACGTTATTCGTTATACGTTATACGTTGTACGTTATACGTTATACGTTATACGTTATACGTTATACGTTATACGTTATACGTTATACGTTATACGTTATACGATATACGTTATATGTAATACGTTATGCGTTATACGTTATACATTATACGTTATACGATACACGTTATACGTTATACATTAGACGTTATAGGTTATACATAATACATTATACGTAACACGTTATACGTTATACGATATACGTTATACGCTATACGTTAGACGTTATAGGTTATACGTAATACGCTATACGTTATACGTTATACGTTATACGTTATACGTAATACGTTATACGTTATACGTTATACGTTATACGTTATACGTTATACGTTATACCTTATACGTTATACGTTATACGTTATACGTTATACGTTATACGTTATACGTTATACGTTATACGTTATACGTTATACGTTATACATTATACGTTATACGCTATACGTTATACGTTGTACGTTATGCGTTATACGTTATACGTTATACGTTATACGTTATACGTTATTCGTTATACGTTATACGTTATACGTTATACGGTATACGTTATAGGTAATACCTCGTACGTGATACGTCATACATTATACGTTATACGTTATACGTTATACGTTATACGTTATACGTTATACGTTATACGGTATACGTTGTGCGTTATACGCTTTACGTTATGCGTTATAGGATATACGTTATGCGTTATAGGATATACTATACGTTATACGTGATACGTTGTACGTGATACGTTATACGTTATACGTTATACGTTATACGTTATACGTTATACCTTATACGTTATACGTTATACGTTATACGTTATACGTTATACGTTATACGTTGTTCGTTATGCGTTAAACGTTAGACGTTATACGTTATACGTTATACGTTATACGTTATACGTTGTACGTTATGCGTTAAACGTTAGACGTTATATGTTATACGTTATACGGTATACGTTATACGTTTGACGTTATACGTTATACGTTATACGTTATACGTTATACGTTATACGTTATACGTTATACGTTATACGTTATACGTTATACGTTATACGTTATACGTTATACGTTATACGTTATACGTTATACTTTATTCGTTGTACGTTATACGTTATACGTTATTCGTTATACGTTATACGTTATACGTTATACGTTATACGTTATACGTTATACGTTATACGTTATACGATATACGTTATATGTAATACGTTATGCGTTATACGTTATACATTATACGTTATACGATATACGTTATACGTTATACATTAGACGTTATAGGTTATACATAATACATTATACGTAACACGTTATACGTTATACGATATACGTTATACGCTATACGTTAGACGTTATAGGTTATACGTAATACGCTATACGTTATACGTTATACGTTATACGTTATACGTTATACGGTATACGTTATAGGTCATATCTTATACGTGATACGTCATACGTTATACGTTATACGATATACGTTATATGTAATACGTTATGCGTTATACGTTATACATTATACGTTATACGATATACGTTATACTTTATACATTAGACGTTATAGGTTATACATAATACATTATACGTAACACGTTATACGTTATACGATATACGTTATACGCTATACGTTAGACGTTATAGGTTATACGTAATACGCTATACGTTATACGTTATACGTTATACGTTATACGTTAAACGTTATACGTTATACGTTATACGTTATACATTATACGTTATACGTTATACGTTATACGTTATACGTTATGCGTTATACGTTATACGTTATACGTTATACGTTATACGTTATACGTTATACGGTATACGTTATGCGTTGTACGCTATACGTTATGCGTTATAGGATATACGTTATGCGTTATAGGATATACGTTATACGTGATACGTTGTACGTTATACGTTATACGTTATACGCTATACGTTATACGTTATACGTTATACGTTATTCGTTGTACGTTATGCGTTAAACGTTAGACGTTATACGTTGTACGTTATACGTTATACGTTATACGCTATACGTTATACGTTGTACGTTATGCGTTATACGTTATGCGTTATACGTTATACGTTATACGTTATACGTTATACGTTATACGTTATTCGTTATACGTTATACGTTATACGTTATACGTTATACGTTATACGTTATACGTTATACGTTATTCGTTATACGTTATACGTTATACGTTATACGGTATACGTTATAGGTAATACCTCGTACGTGATACGTCATACATTATACGTTATACGTTATACGTTATACGTTATACGTTATACGTTATACGTTATACGGTATACGTTGTGCGTTATACGCTTTACGTTATGCGTTATAGGATATACGTTATGCGTTATAGGATATACTATACGTTATACGTGATACGTTGTACGTGATACGTTATACGTTATACGTTATACGTTATACGTTATACGTTATACCTTATACGTTATACGTTATACGTTATACGTTATACGTTATACGTTATACGTTGTTCGTTATGCGTTAAACGTTAGACGTTATACGTTATACGTTATACGTTATACGTTATACGTTGTACGTTATGCGTTAAACGTTAGACGTTATATGTTATACGTTATACGGTATACGTTATACGTTTGACGTTATACGTTATACGTTATACGTTATACGTTATACGTTATACGTTATACGTTATACGTTATACGTTATACGTTATACGTTATACGTTATACGTTATACGTTATACGTTATACGTTATACTTTATTCGTTGTACGTTATACGTTATACGTTATTCGTTATACGTTATACGTTATACGTTATACGTTATACGTTATACGTTATACGTTATACGTTATACGATATACGTTATATGTAATACGTTATGCGTTATACGTTATACATTATACGTTATACGATATACGTTATACGTTATACATTAGACGTTATAGGTTATACATAATACATTATACGTAACACGTTATACGTTATACGATATACGTTATACGCTATACGTTAGACGTTATAGGTTATACGTAATACGCTATACGTTATACGTTATACGTTATACGTTATACGTTATACGGTATACGTTATAGGTCATATCTTATACGTGATACGTCATACGTTATACGTTATACGATATACGTTATATGTAATACGTTATGCGTTATACGTTATACATTATACGTTATACGATATACGTTATACGTTATACATTAGACGTTATAGGTTATACATAATACATTATACGTAACACGTTATACGTTATACGATATACGTTATACGCTATACGTTAGACGTTATAGGTTATACGTAATACGCTATACGTTATACGTTATACGTTATACGTTATACGTTAAACGTTATACGGTATACGTTATAGGTCATACCTTATACGTGATACGTCATACGTTATACGTTATACGTTATACGTTATACGTAATACGTTATACGTTATACGTTATACGATATACGTTATACGCTATACGTTAGACGTTATAGGTTATACGTAATACGCTATACGTTATACGTTATACGTTATACGTTATACGTTAAACGTTATACGTTATACGTTATACGTTATACATTATACGTTATACGTTATACGTTATACGTTATACGTTATGCGTTATACGTTATACGTTATACGTTATACGTTATACGTTATACGTTATACGGTATACGTTATGCGTTGTACGCTATACGTTATGCGTTATAGGATATACGTTATGCGTTATAGGATATACGTTATACGTGATACGTTGTACGTTATACGTTATACGTTATACGCTATACGTTATACGTTATACGTTATACGTTATTCGTTGTACGTTATGCGTTAAACGTTAGACGTTATACGTTGTACGTTATACGTTATACGTTATACGGTATACGTTATACGTTGTTCGTTATGCGTTAAACGTTAGACGTTATACGTTATACGTTATACGTTATACGTTATACGTTGTACGTTATGCGTTAAACGTTAGACGTTATATGTTATACGTTATACGGTATACGTTATACGTTTGACGTTATACGTTATACGTTATACGTTATACGTTATACGTTATACGTTATACGTTATACGTTATACGTTATACGTTATACGTTATACGTTATACGTTATACGTTATACGTTATACGTTATACTTTATACGTTATACGTTATACGTTATACGTTATTCGTTATACGTTATACGTTATACGTTATACGGTATACGTTATAGGTAATACCTCGTACGTGATACGTCATACATTATACGTTATACGTTATACGTTATACGTTATACGTTATACGTTATACGTTATACGGTATACGTTGTGCGTTATACGCTTTACGTTATGCGTTATAGGATATACGTTATGCGTTATAGGATATACTATACGTTATACGTGATACGTTGTACGTGATACGTTATACGTTATACGTTATACGTTATACGTTATACGTTATACCTTATACGTTATACGTTATACGTTATACGTTATACGTTATACGTTATACGTTGTTCGTTATGCGTTAAACGTTAGACGTTATACGTTATACGTTATACGTTATACGTTATACGTTGTACGTTATGCGTTAAACGTTAGACGTTATATGTTATACGTTATACGGTATACGTTATACGTTTGACGTTATACGTTATACGTTATACGTTATACGTTATACGTTATACGTTATACGTTATACGTTATACGTTATACGTTATACGTTATACGTTATACGTTATACGTTATACGTTATACGTTATACTTTATTCGTTGTACGTTATACGTTATACGTTATTCGTTATACGTTATACGTTATACGTTATACGTTATACGTTATACGTTATACGTTATACGTTATACGATATACGTTATATGTAATACGTTATGCGTTATACGTTATACATTATACGTTATACGATATACGTTATACGTTATACATTAGACGTTATAGGTTATACATAATACATTATACGTAACACGTTATACGTTATACGATATACGTTATACGCTATACGTTAGACGTTATAGGTTATACGTAATACGCTATACGTTATACGTTATACGTTATACGTTATACGTTATACGGTATACGTTATAGGTCATATCTTATACGTGATACGTCATACGTTATACGTTATACGATATACGTTATATGTAATACGTTATGCGTTATACGTTATACATTATACGTTATACGATATACGTTATACGTTATACATTAGACGTTATAGGTTATACATAATACATTATACGTAACACGTTATACGTTATACGATATACGTTATACGCTATACGTTAGACGTTATAGGTTATACGTAATACGCTATACGTTATACGTTATACGTTATACGTTATACGTTAAACGTTATACGGTATACGTTATAGGTCATACCTTATACGTGATACGTCATACGTTATACGTTATACGTTATACGTTATACGTAATACGTTATACGTTATACGTTATACGTTATACATTATACGTTATACGTTATACGTTATACGTTATACGTTATACGTTATACGTTATACGTTATACGTTATACGTTATACGATATACGTTATATGTAATACGTTATGCGTTATACGTTATACATTATACGTTATACGATATACGTTATACGTTATACATTAGACGTTATAGGTTATACATAATACATTATACGTTACACGTTATACGTTATACGTTATACGTTATACGTCATACGTCATACGTTATACGCTACACGTTATACGTAATATGTAATACGTCATACGTTTTACGTTATTCGTTATACGTTCTTCGTTACACGTTATACGTTATACGTTATGCGTTATACGTTATACGTTATACGTTATACGTTATACGTTATACATTATACGTTATACGTTATACGTTATACGTTATACGTTATATGTTATACGTTATACGATATACGTTATACGTTATACGTTATACGTTATACGTTATACGTTATACGTTATACGTTATACGTTATACGTTATACGTTATACGTTATACGTTATACGTTGTACGTTATACGTTATACGTTATACGTTATACGTTATACGTTATACGTTATACGTTATACGTTATACGTTATACGATATACGTTATATGTAATACGTTATGCGTTATACGTTATACATTATACGTTATACGATATACGTTATACGTTATACATTAGACGTTATAGGTTATACATAATACATTATACGTAACACGTTATACGTTATACGATATACGTTATACGCTATACGTTAGACGTTATAGGTTATACGTAATACGCTATACGTTATACGTTATACGTTATACGTTATACGTAATACGTTATACGTTATACGTTATACGTTATACGTTATACGTTATACCTTATACGTTATACGTTATACGTTATACGTTATACGTTATACGTTATACGTTATACGTTATACGTTATACGTTATACGTTATACATTATACGTTATACGCTATACGTTATACGTTGTACGTTATGCGTTATACGTTATACGTTATACGTTATACGTTATACGTTATTCGTTATACGTTATACGTTATACGTTATACGGTATACGTTATAGGTAATACCTCGTACGTGATACGTCATACATTATACGTTATACGTTATACGTTATACGTTATACGTTATACGTTATACGTTATACGTTATACGGTATACGTTGTGCGTTATACGCTTTACGTTATGCGTTATAGGATATACGTTATGCGTTATAGGATATACTATACGTTATACGTGATACGTTGTACGTGATACGTTATACGTTATACGTTATACGTTATACGTTATACGTTATACGTTATACGTTATACGTTATACGTTATACGTTATACGTTATACGTTATACGTTGTTCGTTATGCGTTAAACGTTAGACGTTATACGTTATACGTTATACGTTATACGTTATACGTTGTACGTTATGCGTTAAACGTTAGACGTTATATGTTATACGTTATACGGTATACGTTATACGTTTGACGTTATACGTTATACGTTATACGTTATACGTTATACGTTATACGTTATACGTTATACGTTATACGTTATACGTTATACGTTATACGTTATACGTTATACGTTATACGTTATACGTTATACTTTATTCGTTGTACGTTATACGTTATACGTTATTCGTTATACGTTATACGTTATACGTTATACGTTATACGTTATACGTTATACGTTATACGTTATACGATATACGTTATATGTAATACGTTATGCGTTATACGTTATACATTATACGTTATACGATATACGTTATACGTTATACATTAGACGTTATAGGTTATACATAATACATTATACGTAACACGTTATACGTTATACGATATACGTTATACGCTATACGTTAGACGTTATAGGTTATACGTAATACGCTATACGTTATACGTTATACGTTATACGTTATACGTTATACGGTATACGTTATAGGTCATATCTTATACGTGATACGTCATACGTTATACGTTATACGATATACGTTATATGTAATACGTTATGCGTTATACGTTATACATTATACGTTATACGATATACGTTATACGTTATACATTAGACGTTATAGGTTATACATAATACATTATACGTTACACGTTATACGTTATACGTTATACGTTATACGTTATACGTCATACGTTATACGCTACACGTTATACGTAATATGTAATACGTCATACGTTTTACGTTATTCGTTATACGTTCTTCGTTACACGTTATACGTTATACGTTATGCGTTATACGTTATACGTTATACGTTATACGTTATACGTTATACGTTATACGTTATACGTTATACGTTATACGTTATACGTTATATGTTATACGTTATACGTTATACGTTATACGTTATACGTTATACGTTATACGTTATACGTTATACGTTATACGTTATACGTTATACGTTATACGTTATACGTTGTACGTTATGCGTTATACGTTATACGTTATACGTTATACGTTATACGTAATACGTTATACGTTATACGTTATACGTTATACGTTATACGTTATACCTTATACGTTATACGTTATACGTTATACGTTATACGTTATACGTTATACGTTATACGTTATACGTTATACGTTATACGTTATACGTTATACATTATACGTTATACGCTATACGTTATACGTTGTACGTTATGCGTTATACGTTATACGTTATACGTTATACGTTATACGTTATTCGTTATACGTTATACGTTATACGTTATACGGTATACGTTATAGGTAATACCTCGTACGTGATACGTCATACATTATACGTTATACGTTATACGTTATACGTTATACGTTATACGTTATACGTTATACGGTATACGTTGTGCGTTATACGCTTTACGTTATGCGTTATAGGATATACGTTATGCGTTATAGGATATACTATACGTTATACGTGATACGTTGTACGTGATACGTTATACGTTATACGTTATACGTTATACGTTATACGTTATACGTTATACGTTATACGTTATACGTTATACGTTATACGTTATACGTTATACGTTGTTCGTTATGCGTTAAACGTTAGACGTTATACGTTATACGTTATACGTTATACGTTATACGTTGTACGTTATGCGTTAAACGTTAGACGTTATATGTTATACGTTATACGGTATACGTTATACGTTTGACGTTATACGTTATACGTTATACGTTATACGTTATACGTTATACGTTATACGTTATACGTTATACGTTATACGTTATACGTTATACGTTATACGTTATACGTTATACGTTATACGTTATACTTTATTCGTTGTACGTTATACGTTATACGTTATTCGTTATACGTTATACGTTATACGTTATACGTTATACGTTATACGTTATACGTTATACGTTCTGCGATATATGTTATACGTTATACGTTGTACGTTATACGTTATATGTAATATGTAATACGTTATACGTTACACGCTATACGTTATACGTTACACGTTATACGTTATACGATATGCGTTATACGTTATGCGTTATACGTTATACGTTATACGTTATACGTTATACGTTATACGTTATACGTTATACGTTGTACGTTATACGTTATACGTTACACGTTATACGTTATACGTTATACTTTATACGATATACGTTATACGTTATACGTTATGCTTTATAGGATATACCATATACGTTATACGTTATACGTTATACGTTATACGTTATACGTTATACGTTATACGTTATACGTTATACGTTATACGTTATACGTTATACGTTATACGTTATGCGTTATACGTTATACGTTATACGTTATACGTTATACGTTATACGTTATACGGTATACGTTCTGCGATATATGTTATACGTTATACGTTGTACGTTATACGTTATATGTAATATGTAATACGTTATACGTTACACGCTATACGTTATACGTTACACGTTATACGTTATACGATATGCGTTATACGTTATGCGTTATACGTTATACGTTATACGTTATACGTTATACGTTATACGTTATACGTTATACGTCGTACGTTATACGTTATACGTTACACGTTATACGTTATACGTTATACTTTATACGATATACGTTATACGTTATACGTTATGCTTTATAGGATATACCATATACGTTATACGTTATACGTTATACGTTATACGTTATACGTTATACGTTATACGTTATACGTTATACGTTATACGTTATACGTTATACGTTATACGTTGTACGTTATGCGTTATACGTTATACGTTATACGTTATACGTTATACGTTATTCGTTATACGTTATACGTTATACGTTATACGGTATACGTTATAGGTAATACCTCGTACGTGATACGTCATACATTATACGTTATACGTTATACGTTATACGTTATACGTTATACGTTATACGTTATACGGTATACGTTGTGCGTTATACGCTTTACGTTATGCGTTATAGGATATACGTTATGCGTTATAGGATATACTATACGTTATACGTGATACGTTGTACGTGATACGTTATACGTTATACGTTATACGTTATACGTTATACGTTATACGTTATACGTTATACGTTATACGTTATACGTTATACGTTATACGTTATACGTTGTTCGTTATGCGTTAAACGTTAGACGTTATACGTTATACGTTATACGTTATACGTTATACGTTGTACGTTATGCGTTAAACGTTAGACGTTATATGTTATACGTTATACGGTATACGTTATACGTTTGACGTTATACGTTATACGTTATACGTTATACGTTATACGTTATACGTTATACGTTATACGTTATACGTTATACGTTATACGTTATACGTTATACGTTATACGTTATACGTTATACGTTATACGTTATACTTTATTCGTTGTACGTTATACGTTATACGTTATTCGTTATACGTTATACGTTATACGTTATACGTTATACGTTATACGTTATACGTTATACGTTATACGTTATACGTTATACGTTATACGTTATACGTTATAGGTTATACGTTATACGTTATACGTTATACGTTATACGTTATACGTTATACGTTATACGTTATACGTTATACGTTATACGTTATACGTTATACGTTATACGTTATACGTTATACGTTATACGTTATGCGTTATACGTTATACGTTATACGTTATACGTTATACGTTATACGTTATACGTTATACGGTATACGTTCTGCGATATATGTTATACGTTATACGTTGTACGTTATACGTTATATGTAATATGTAATACGTTATACGTTATACGTTATACGTTATACGTTATACGTTATACGTTATACGTTATACGTTATACGTTATACGTTATACGTTATACGTTATACGTTATAGGTTATACGTTATACGTTATACGTTATACGTTATACGTTATACGTTATACGTTATACGTTATACGTTATACGTTATACGTTATACGTTATACGTTATACGTTATACGTTATGCGTTATACGTTATACGTTATACGTTATACGTTATACGTTATACGTTATACGTTATACGTTATACGTTATACGTTATACGTTATACGTTATACTTTATTCGTTGTACGTTATACGTTATACGTTATTCGTTATACGTTATACGTTATACGTTATACGTTATACGTTATACGTTATACGTTATACGTTATACGTTATACGTTATAGGTTATACGTTATACGTTATACGTTATACGTTATACGTTATACGTTATACGTTATACGTTATACGTTATACGTTATACGTTATACGTTATACGTTATACGTTATACGTTATACGTTATGCGTTATACGTTATACGTTATACGTTATACGTTATACGTTATACTTTATACGGTATACGTTCTGCGATATATGTTATACGTTATACGTTGTACGTTATACGTTATATGTAATATGTAATACGTTATACGTTACACGCTATACGTTATACGTTATACGTTATACGTTATTCGTTATACGTTATACGTTATACGTTATACGGTATACGTTATAGGTAATACCTCGTACGTGATACGTCATACATTATACGTTATACGTTATACGTTATACGTTATACGTTATACGTTATACGTTATACGGTATACGTTGTGCGTTATACGCTTTACGTTATGCGTTATAGGATATACGTTATGCGTTATAGGATATACTATACGTTATACGTGATACGTTGTACGTGATACGTTATACGTTATACGTTATACGTTATACGTTATACGTTATACGTTATACGTTATACGTTATACGTTATACGTTATACGTTATACGTTATACGTTGTTCGTTATGCGTTAAACGTTAGACGTTATACGTTATACGTTATACGTTATACGTTATACGTTGTACGTTATGCGTTAAACGTTAGACGTTATATGTTATACGTTATACGGTATACGTTATACGTTTGACGTTATACGTTATACGTTATACGTTATACGTTATACGTTATACGTTATACGTTATACGTTATACGTTATACGTTATACGTTATACGTTATACGTTATACGTTATACGTTATACGTTATACGTTATACTTTATTCGTTGTACGTTATACGTTATACGTTATTCGTTATACGTTATACGTTATACGTTATACGTTATACGTTATACGTTATACGTTATACGTTATACGTTATACGTTATACGTTATACGTTATACGTTATAGGTTATACGTTATACGTTATACGTTATACGTTATACGTTATACGTTATACGTTATACGTTATACGTTATACGTTATACGTTATACGTTATACGTTATACGTTATACGTTATACGTTATACGTTATGCGTTATACGTTATACGTTATACGTTATACGTTATACGTTATACGTTATACGTTATACGGTATACGTTCTGCGATATATGTTATACGTTATACGTTGTACGTTATACGTTATATGTAATATGTAATACGTTATACGTTATACGTTATACGTTATACGTTATACGTTATACGTTATACGTTATACGTTATACGTTATACGTTATACGTTATACGTTATACGTTATAGGTTATACGTTATACGTTATACGTTATACGTTATACGTTATACGTTATACGTTATACGTTATACGTTATACGTTATACGTTATACGTTATACGTTATACGTTATACGTTATGCGTTATACGTTATACGTTATACGTTATACGTTATACGTTATACGTTATACGTTATACGTTATACGTTATACGTTATACGTTATACGTTATACTTTATTCGTTGTACGTTATACGTTATACGTTATTCGTTATACGTTATACGTTATACGTTATACGTTATACGTTATACGTTATACGTTATACGTTATACGTTATACGTTATAGGTTATACGTTATACGTTATACGTTATACGTTATACGTTATACGTTATACGTTATACGTTATACGTTATACGTTATACGTTATACGTTATACGTTATACGTTATACGTTATGCGTTATACGTTATACGTTATACGTTATACGTTATACGTTATACTTTATACGGTATACGTTCTGCGATATATGTTATACGTTATACGTTGTACGTTATACGTTATATGTAATATGTAATACGTTATACGTTACACGCTATACGTTATACGTTACACGTTATACGTTATACGATATGCGTTATACGTTATGCGTTATACGTTATACGTTATACGTTATACGTTATACGTTATACGTTATACGTTATACGTTATACGTTATACGTTATACGTTATACGCTATACGTTATACGTTGTACGTTATGCGTTAT